>NC_067235.1:32012500-32035000 GCF_019924925.1 Ctenopharyngodon idella
AACCACTGAGTTTGTCCATTTTAAACCCAACTTGGGTTGTTTTTAACCCAGCATTTTTAGAGTGTAACATTTACATTTAGTCATTAAGCAGTCCAAATCAACTTAGAAAGGAGGAATACAAAAAGCCAACAAATCAACATGTGCTCTTTCCAATTTACTCAGCTTTGGGTTGCTACTTGGATCAGTTTTTAAACCGAGCGCATAAAACGTTTTGTGCAATGAATCTATCAATTCGGCCTACTCAAAGTCACACATTCAGACCGAAGCAACATCTCAGAAAATCAGCAAGCAAGTGCTTTGAGGTCAAAAGGAAAGACATTATGCAGCCATCACATAACACGGATGAGCTGCGTTAAGATCTCTATACTTTTAATGAATCGTTGGCTTTGCACCTGCTGCCACCCAGGATACAGCATTCACTGCCTCTAATTAGCCGACTAGTCAAAGTGCAGTGTTAATTTGGACCGCTGGCTCAGTGTGTAAAGCCAACGCAACTTTAAGGCCTGCAGTCGAGGATAAAAACTACAAACGCAATAGAGCAGGACCCCCGCAGGGCCAGTCTTAATGAGCTGAACTGCAAGCAGTGCGTGGGACGAAGGTCAACTCTCACCCGCTCCACGAAGTAGGTGAGAGGCTCTCTGCCCCGCGGATCCGGTTCAGTCCAGCTCAGCACGGCGTAGGTGTCGCTGAGCTCACAAACTCGCACATCAGTGGGGGGGAACGGCACTCGGATTTGACCTGCAGGCGGCAGAGGGGAGAGACTGAGAACACTGCCAACACAGAGCATGCAGAAAGGAGCAGCGAGGGACTGATGGAGAACAGGTAAAGGTATGATCAAACTAGATGGCAATACAAAGATACCTTTTTTTTAAACTAAATATAGATATAGAGCAACACTATAGATATAGGACATTTTGTCCCCATAATGTAGGGTATACCTGAACCACACACACACACACACACACACACTGCAGTGCTCCGTAAAACCACTCATTCTTTAAAAAAGAACAGGTTCATATCAGCTCTTAATGGCACATAATAATGGCCCACGAGTCCCTGGTGTTGCCATGGCAGTTAGCAGCACAGCTTCAGAGACATATCATCATCGTTTTAATGCCGAATGCTTATAAAACTGCCCAAGTCTTTATGGGTATTGCCATACCGGGGACCACCTGTGAATGCTTTATATCAGATCTGCCCTCTGAAACAGAGCAAATTCATCATCATAACTGTCTGAGCTATAAATTCTTTGGGGTGGTTAATTCATGAAAAAGAAATACGTCTCAAAAGAGACAGCGGGAGCAGCAAATCAATAGTTTAAAAGGGTGAATCTCACGAATCCTGTCAAGATCATGTCCAGGTCATATTTTACCTCAAAATAAAAAAACAGAAATAAAAAATAAATAGTTTGCACAAAGAAAATGTGATCAATTTTCCCCTTAAAGGGTTAGTTCACCCAAAAATGAAAATAATGTCATTTATTACTCACTCTCATGCCGTTCTACACCCGTAAGACCTTCAGAACACAAATTAAGATATTTTTGTTGAAACGACTTATATAGTGATGGCCGATTTCAAAACACTGCTTCATGAAGCTTCGGAGCGTTATGAATCTTTTGTGTCGAATCATGATTCGGATCGCATGTCAAACCGCCAAACTGCTGAAATCACGTGACTTTGGTGCTCCGAGCTGCTGATTCGACACGCTGATTCATAACGCTCCGAAGCTTCATGAAGCAGTGTTTTGAAATCGGCCATCACTATATAAGTCATTATTTTGTTTTTTTTGGCGCACCAAAAATATTCTCGTCGCTTTATAATATTAATATTGAACCACTGTACTCACATGAACTGATTTAAATATGTTTTTAGTACCTTTATGGATCTTGAGAGAGGAAATGTCATTGCTGGCTATGCAGGCCTCACTGAGCCATCGGATTTTAACAAAAATATCTTAATTTGTGTTCCGAAGATGAACGAAGGTCTTACGGGTGTGGAACGGCATGAGGGTGAGTAATTAATGACATTATTTTCATTTTTGGGTGAACTAACCCTTTAAATTCTCATTTCTTTAATGCATCCTCCAGGGTTATTATTGTTAACTAAATCTAAAACCAAAACCATAAAAAACATCTTTATTACTTGAAATAAATTAAATGTTAACTGAAATAAGTGCTGTCAAATGATTAATCACATCCAAAATAAAAGTTTGTTTACATAATATATGTGTGTACTATGTATTTTTATTATGTATATATAAATACACACACATACATACATGTATATATTTAAGAAATATTTACATGTATGTGTATATATATATATATATATATATATATATATATGAATATTTTATGTATAAATATAATTTATTTTTGCTAAATATATACATGCATGTTTGTGTATTTATATACATAATAAATACACACAGTACACACATATATTATGTAAAAACAAACTTTTATTTTGGATGTGATTAATCGTGATTAATCTTTTGACAGCAATTTATAGAAAACAATAATTGTATTAAAAAATATTAATAAAAATGACAAAATCACACAACAAAATTACTAAAACTTTAACTGAAATTAAAATGAAAATATAAGCTTGAATGATAACTTAAAATATTAATAAAAAACAATAATTATACATCAATGATTCTAAAACAACACCGGTATCCTAATTTTTTAATTTTTAATTATTTTGAATTATTTTTTAATTCTTAGTTTTCTTATTGGTGAATCTTAGATCTCATTACTGTAATACATATATTTTTGTTATTTAAATACTGCCATGTTGCATAAATACTTTACAAATATATATATATATATATATATATATGTTGCATTACATTCATTATAATTTGTTTAATTGTCATAATGTCACAATACATCAAAATCTTTATGGTCCTAAAATATTGTAGGTTTAATTTTCTTTATCTATTTTCTTTTGACTTGAGCATGAAATATGACAGAATTTTTTGGTGAGATTCAACCCTACTCTCTACACTGTGCCAGACTTGATGTAATGAAACGACACATGATAAAGGCTAATCTCAGGATCCATGTACAGTAAATCTGAGTTTTCTCCTGCTGTGAAGCTTGTCTGTGAGTGTAGAAGTTTTTCTTCTTATCTCTTTAACTGACTGCATCAGCTGAAATCATGAGCGTTGTGATCTACTCACCCTCCAGCTGGTCCTTAGTGATCACAATCTCTCTCCCACGCTCCACCTTCACCACTGAATAAGAAAGAGATGAGGAGGAGATCAGAGATAAAGATGGATGCCACCAATATCATATGAGAGTCAGTGAAAACACATGATCTGCAGGCTTCATTTAGATGTTCTTACCCGTAGTCCTGCTGGGCTCCAGGGGGTCAGAGGTCATGATGGGGTCAGTGGGTTTAGACGGGCGTCCCACACCTGCCTGGTTGACCGCACACACTCTGAACTGGTACATTGTGTTTTCCTTCAGTCCCATTACGGGATACTGACACACCTTCTGGATGACGTCATTACAGCGTTCCCACTTCCCAACACCAATGTCACACCTGCATGAAAGAAATGTGGATGTGAGCATGTCATAATATTAATTTATTAACTTTGCAGCTTTATTAGTAGTGGCTGTTGCCAAGCAAATCATTTAGCAACACAATAGGAACTACCCATGAAAACCGCAGAATCTCAGAATACCTTAGTATCCACGTAACAACAACACCATAGCAACCACTCAGAACACCCTAGAACAGCAATACACAAAAAATACTCAAAACTTTGCAATCCCCTAGCAATGCCCTAGTAACCACTCAGAACACCCTAGCAACTGCATAGCTATACATTAAAGAACACTCGGAACTTTGCATCTCCTAGCAACCACTCAGAACCCCCTAGCAACAGCATAGCAATGCATTAAAAACCACTCAGAACTTTGCATCCCCCTAGCAACACCCTAGCCACCACTTAGAACACCCTAGAAACAGAATAGCAATTCGTTAAAAACAACTCAGAAATTTGCACCCCTCTAGCAACACCTTAGCAACAGCAAAGCAATGCATTAAAAACCACTGTGAACTTTGCATTCCCATAGCAATTAACCAGTAACAACTCAGAACACTCCAGCAACAGAATAGCAATGCATTAAAAACCACTCAGAACTTTGCATCCCCCTAGCAACACCCTAGCCACCTCTTAGAACACCCTAGCAACAGAATAGCAATGCATTAAAACCACTCTGAACTTTGCATCCCCCTAGCAACAGCATAGCAATGCATTAAAACAACTGCGAACTTTGCATTCCCATAGCAATCCTCCAGTAACCACTCAGAACACCCTAGCAACAGAATAACAATGCATTAAAAAACACTCAGAACTTTGCATCCCCCTAGCAACACCCTAGCAACCATTTAGAACACCCTAGCAAAAGAATAGCAATAGCAATGCATTAAAACCTACTCAGAACTATGCATCCCCCTAGCAACACCCTAGAAACCACTTAGAACACCCTAGCAAAAGAATAGCAATGCATTAAAAATAACTCAGAACTTTGCACCCCTCTAGCAACACCCTAGCAACAGCATAACAATGCATTAAAACCTACTCAGAACTTTGCATCCCCCTAGCAACACCCTAGCAACCACTCAGAACACCCTAGCAAAAGAATAGCAATGCATTAAAAATAACTCAGAACTTTGCACCCCTCTAGCAACACCCTAGCAACAGAATAGCAATGCATTAAAAACCACTCTGAACTTTGCATCCCCCTAGCAACACCCTAGCAACCACTCAGAACACCCTAGCAACAGCATAGCAATACACTAAAAACCACTCTTAACTTTGCATTCCCATAGCAACACCCTAGCAACCACTCAGAACACCCTAGCAACAGAATAGCAATGCATTAAAAATAACTCAGAACTTTGCACCCCACACCAACCACTCAGAACACCCTCTAACTCAAAAAATACTAAGACAATTTGAAATGCAACATTTTAAATTAAACTTTTCACTCAAACTATTATTTTGATAATATAGTTTGTAATGAAAACAAAAATTGTATTAAAGTAGAAAAATGTACAACAGAAGCATTTTCACTGGTGGTTTCAGTCTTTTTGGACCCCACCGGCAGTCATAATAAGATGCAATTATCTGTAACAACTAAACACAAGCCAACAAGACACAACCTGGCAGAACGTTGTAGAGTAAACCAGCATGTTGCTAGGAGACAGGAAAGATATGCACTTGTACTCTTTCACCATGGTGATGTCTTGTATCTCAAAATGTATTCCTAAAGAAACAGCTAGAAACTGCTCCGATCTCTCTCAAGATGAGCAACCGAACATCATGGATCATGTTTCACCTCTCTATGAAGTAACCCTGAACAGCAGCAGCTCCGTCTGCACTGGGAGGCATCCATGAGAGGAACACGTAATCTCGGTTCACATCAGAACACTCCACCTGTAGAGGAGAACCTGCAGCACCGGCCACAACCGCGGATCCATCTGAACAGACAGAGAGAAGGAGAAATCAGAATAGAGATCACTTTAAGAACTCGGTTGTTTCTCTTAGAGTGCACTGAGATGGAGTTGAGATGTTTTTCAGAAAAGATCTCAACAAGGTCTCAAACTGCACTCAGATTTGTCAAGATACCAAAGTTTGCAACCAAAAGTCAAATCAAACTCTTCCAAGATCAATGCATCAATTCATCTCATTCATCAGTGTTTATATATGTATATATACAACATTTTTTGAATTAGCTTTTGTTTTTAATTTAGTTTAAGGTTTAGTAATTTTGTTATGTGTTTTTTTCATTTTTTTTATATTTCTGTTTAGCTTTATTTTTATTGCAGTTTTAGTTTTAGTACTTCAACTTATTTTATTTTAGTTATTTAATTTTTTTTTTACTTTTTCATCTAATACTTGTATTTTATTTCACCTTTAATTCAATTACCGAAAACAATTTTTAATAGTTATGTTTTATTTAACAATATTAGAACTGCCATTATTAGTGTCTATTTTTATTTCTTAATAAAAAATAAATAAATTGGGAACTCCCTGAGCTATAGAGCGCAACAGTCGGGTTCCAGAAGTAAAAAACTCCATTCATTTTCTTCATAGGGAAATTGATTTTTAACGATAACTTATAAACCTTTAAAGACAGCCTTACTGTGAGCTATGAGGTTGTTAATCAATGGTATTTGCTTCTGTTGAACCCATCATCCTGCATTGTTTCAACTTATTCTTAAAATAATCATGTTTAACAGCAGAATTCGTGGTGAAAAACTACATTACCCATGATGCTGTACAGAAAATTCCACCAATCAGATCTCTTTAGCCCCGCCCACTCCCATGAAGCACTGCACATGACGTAATGGAGTCGATCTCTCTACGCTCTCCAAATAATTAAATATTTCAATATATATGCAAATTTTGCTATAAACTTAAAATATATTGTTTATATATATATATCAACATATTTAAATGCATATCTTTATATTTCTCTATTGTTTTTAACTCAGTTATGCTGTTCGCAATGCATGGGATTGTAGTTCTTTCCCTCACTATTTGTACCTTTCTATTTTTGTCAGATTTTCAAATACTTTTTTGCTTCAAATTATAGTGTAATGTTATGATTCACCTCATAGCTAGTTTGCTTGGTTCATGGCTTATAACGCTTTAATCAAGACTTTTTTTTAAAAACAATGGATGTAAAAAATACTTCCCGGAACAAACACCGCTGAAAAAAAGGGGGTATGCAGATCTCTGTTGCAACCAACCACAGTTAAACTTACTTCAGTAAGTTTCTTAGAAGAGGATGACTGCAGGGTTTCTCTCGCTCTTATTTGTTTAATCGACACCAACAAGGATGAAACAGACTCATAAGAGTAACCTCCGGCTCCTTCCTGTTACCTGGCAGATTTGTAATGCAAATTTTCCCTCTGAGATTAAGCGAAGACGTCACATGCAGTAGAGTGAAGCTTGCTTTCTAATTACTACACTGCAGGCTTACAGAGCGGCCCACTTCCTTTAATGAGACAGGAAATTCAATTCCCGTCCTCTTCTTGCTTTAAAGGACTTACGCTGACAGGGGAACTCTGCTCTGGAAAGAACATCATGGATTCACAAGAATTATGTCTCTGATGAGTTAAAGTTTTACATTTATTAATTAGGACAGACAGGAGGCAATTCTAACACACCACATTTCTTCAATCACAGATAATCTGGAATGATGATACCCAAAAAACACACAGTCGAGCTAGAGCAGCACGATTCTGGATCAATTGAGAACCACGATTTTTTTTGTTTCAAATAGAGATCACGATTCTCCCATAATTCTGAACAGACTCTTGAATAATCACTTGAATGAATGATTAAATGACTCACACATAAATACTTTACTTGTTTCGTTACTGCACAAATCAGCGTTTTTGAACGAATCTGTTGAATGAATGATTCAATGACTCACTCATAAATACTTCACCTGTTTCATTACTGAACAAATCAGCGTTTTTGAACAAATCTCTTGAATGAATGATTCAATGACTCACTCATAAATACGTCACTTGTTTCATTACTGCACAAATCAGCGTTTTTGAACAAATCTCTTGAATGAATGATTCAATGACTCACTCGTAAATACTTCACCTGTTTCATTACTGCACAAATCAGCGTTTTTGAACAAATCTCGAATTAATGATTCAATGACTCACTCATTAATACTTCACTTGTTTCATTACTTAATGAATCAGCGTTTTTGAACAAATCTCTTGAATGAATGATTCAATGACTCACTCGTAAATACTTCACCTGTTTCATTACTGAACAAATCAGCGTTTTTGAACAAATCTCTTGAATGAATGATTCAATGACTCACTCATAAATACTTCACCTGTTTCATTACTGCACAAATCAGCGTTTTTGAACAAATCTTGAATGAATGATTCAATGACTCACTCATAAGTACTTCACCTGTTTCATTACTGCACAAATCAGCGTTTTTGAACAAATCTCGAATTAATGATTCAATGACTCACTCATTAATACTTCACTTGTTTCATTACTGAATGAATCAGCATTTTTGAACGAATCTCTTGAATGACTGATTCAATGACTCACTCATAAATACTTCACTTGTTTCATTAGGCTTGTTTGAGATGCATCGGCGCTGTGCAGACCAATCGGCGTATGACATCAAAGTACCGCGAGAGCGATTCAAAAGCATGAGGAGTCGTATGCGCTCATACGTCGATCGGTCTGCCCAGCGCTGATGCATCTCAAACAAGCCTATTACTGAATGAATCAGCGTTTTTTAAACGATTCTATAGAATAAATGATTCAATGACAAATATACATTTTTAATGGTCACTTGTCGCCACCTACTGCCAAAACAATGTAATTGATACAATCGTTATTTGAAGCGCCATGTTACTTTCAAAAGGTTATTTACTCTATTTTGATCGCTACTGTAGACATCAGTGTTTATATCCGAGCTATAAAGTTTTATCCCAGTACTTCTGTGATCATTTGAATTATTATAAGACAGAAATAATAATGCTGCGTGGTAAACTGCTGTTTCATAAACTGCTCACGGAATTGTTGTAATTTAGGGATAAGATTGCGTGGGTGTTTGAATCGAGATCGCAATCTTTTAACGATTAATCGTGCAGCTCTAATTCAAACTCTTTCTCGCTCAGCCTGAGAGCAACCAAAAAAAAAAAAAGATTTTGTGATGCGAAAGTGTTTTTTTAAATGTCCAATACTTGATTGTAACACTAGTTATGATATAAAAATTGCAATACGCTTTAATATTGAAAAGTATGTGACGGATACTGTTTTTACCAACTTTTTACTTTTAAATCAACATTCTAATGATTTGCAGGATCTGACCTTTGACATAGACGAAAGCACTGTGCTCGACGGATCCATCCCAGGTGCGCAGGCGGACAGTGTACAGGCCTTCGTGTTCCTTGTGCACACGTTTCAGGGTGAGACTGGAAGACCGCAGGCCCGTCTGCAGCTCCACGCGACTCGACTGACGCAGGACCAGTCCTGATCACACAGGAAGTCACTTTGAATAAAAGCAACTTCTAAAAGTACACTTTTATTTGCATAACCAGTTAAAATGCCTGAATGTCTTTGCATTAGATATAAAATACCACATTAAGTGTCTCACCATCTCTGTACCAGGTCACATCCTGTTGGAACGGCAGTAAAGCCGAGGTGAAGCTGCATTGCAGAACCAAGTTTTCACCCTCTTTCACAAATGTTGGAGGAAAGGTGGAGGCCAGCTGAGCATCCGTCTCTGGAACTTGGACTAGGAAGAGAAAGAACAAGAAAAGAGGAAGTTAGCAAAATTATGTTTTTTTATACTTCGTACTCATAATTCATTATTTACCACAGTTATGTAGTTGTAGTATAAACACAGGGCCTAAAATTAACACTTGCCAAAAGTGCTAAATGTAAGTAAAAATCGGTGTTGGCGAGTATATGAAACGTTGTCGACAGTTTAGCTGGTAATATTTTTATGAAGTTTAATGCAATGTTCTGAGAATGTGAATGTGAACAAACGTAAACAACACCATTGTCACGTGTTTAAGCCTTGCCAATTTAAATATTCAAGCACAAGAAGTTTCTTGTCAAAAATGCCATCTAAGCGAGTATCCTAGTAAAGTCGGTTATGTGAATTCAGAGCCAGTCCTCTCCCCACCAGGGGGCCCCTTGCTCTCAAAGATGATTTTATGTGTGATTACTAAAATTGTACTTTTGTTTTTGATTTTGGCTTCCAAATTCTACTATTGAATGAACAAGTCTGGTAATCGAATAATTGTCAGCATATTAGATCTGTGTATTCGGTGTTAAGGCCCCGGTATACTTCAAACGAACTCGAAACACAAACTGATGTGACGTCATTCCGAACAAAATCAGGATTGTTTTGGGAGTTCAAAACGGCTTGCCAAAGTGAACTCTCAGAAAAAGTTAGCTTCAGCTGCAAAACACCTTTGTACTACCATTGGTCCATGACGATAACGTAATAGGAGGTGTGCAGTGAGGCTCTGCCTTCTTTCACACGGAACTCTTCTCCAGTGTTGCCAAGTCCAAATTGGACTACTTTAACACTGTTGCCGCGGGTTGTTTTTCATGTCCGCGGGTTGAAGCGACCCCAAATAGCATGATATTTAGCCCCTGGAATGTGAATTTTACCAGGGGAACCCTGCCAAAAACACAGATTTTACCCCCCTGAACGTGATTTTTACCGTGGGACCCCCCCAGATACACGATTGGGTTAGTTTGGGCTAGTTTTGAGTAACAATTGGGCCAGTTTTGTTGTGAAAACCTGGCAACCCTGCTCTTCTCTGACTCACATTCATCTGTTGAATCCGTTGAGGTAAGATCTCTGCGGGTGAAAACATGAACACACTGGATAGCCGCTTTATATATATATATATATATCACTGCTTACATATTTTGAACTTCATTTTACCCCTAAACGAAGAACAAAAAAGAACCTCGCTGTGAGTATAGCAGGGCCTTTAAAGTGACAGCAGCCTAATAAACCTCATTTAATGTTAATCAAACAACAAATGATAGAATCATTCACCGCTATTCACTGAATAGCTGTAGTAAATTTAAGAAGAATCAATGTATATTTAATTCATACTGTGAAGACTAAGCAGTTTTTTATTTTTATATTTGATTACTTTATTCAGTTTCTGTATAGTAGGCTATTATTTTTAGAAGGCTAAATTTATTGTATTACTGTTTCACTGTTGTTTAATTACAAACAGATTAAGGGGTTGGGTGTCATTTTGGGGTTTTTATGAATGTACTGACAGGGGTCCCTTAAAATTTTTGCTCAGGGCCCCCAGAAGTCTAAGAACGTTACTGTAAACAGTAGAGAAAGATGTGTACAAGTATCAGTATATTGGATTTGTGCAACAGGTCTTAAAGTGACAGCAGCCTAATATTCCTGCTGCTGTCTGTGTTTTTAATGTTAAACAAACAACATAGGACAGAAAAAACATTCACTGCTCTTGACTGAATAACTTTTGTAACTTTAATTAAGGATTAATTAAAATATTTTAAATTATAAATTTTAAGTCATTGGCCCTTGGCTGGTGTGGAAAAAAGTTAGTTTTAGACCCTTTATACCTTGAATTCCCAGTAAAAATCACCACTCAATTTCTCTGATATAAAATTACTTACACAGTGTCCACAGTGTTTTGTCCACACTGCTCACTTCTTGTAACTCAGAAGGAAAAAAATCTTGCTGGAGTAGTTTCTTCAGGAATCAAGTTAATGTTTCAATTCACTCACTTTTAATTACATTTGTGAAGTGACAGACAGTAAGTAGCTTTTGTTCATGTTCTTCTTGCCTTCGGCAGGCAGTGAAAATGAATGCAAGAAGGGACTCAATTAAGGCATATGCTGTACGAGCGGGAGAAACCACTGAAGTGTAATGGAAAAATTGTTTCATTTTCCTTTGAGTTTCCATTCCTGGCAAATAGCACCGAAAACCATCCCAAGGACGAGGACAAATATTAGTGTAATGAGACAAATGCCACAGCCCAGCGCAGGGGACGTCACAGAGGGCCGATGTGACAACGTTTGAGGAGACGCTATTTGTTTAGCTATCGTTTTCGGTGACGGAACAGGGAATTGAGGTCGAGATGGAATTGGAAGTGATGTGTGCCGCTGTAATTCGACAACACAATTCCAGACGCTTGCAAATGAATTGTGATGTTCTCTCATATCAGCAGAAGGGCTGTAATGGGAATTCAGATTTGTTTGAAAATGCTGTAGCTTCATCGGGTGGAGTAATCGAGATAGTTTTGCTCTAAATGTGTGCTGCCCTGCAATAGTCCATGATAAAGTGTGTCTGCATGCAAAACTCGCTGACACAGTGCTGGGGTATTGTGGGTGGTTGCTAGGTTCAGTGTCAATATATAAAATTCTCAAGCATGCATCTGATGCACTGTACAAACGTTTGGAACATTAAAACACTTTTTAATGATCCTGTCTCACCAAGGCTGCATTTATTTAATCAAAAATACAGTAAAACAGTAATATTGTGAAATATTATTACAATTTAAAATAACTGTTTTCTGTTCGAATATATTTTAAAATGTAATTTATTCCTGTGATCAAAGCTGAATTTTCAGCATCATTACTCCAGTCTTCAGTGTCACATGATCCTTCAGAAATCATTCTGATATGATGATTTGCTACTCAGAAAACATTTCTGATTATTATCAATGCTGAAAGTTGTGCTGCTTTATATTTCTGTGGAAACTGCACCCAATTTGGGTTGTAAATGGACAAACCCAGTGATTGGGTTAAATGTTTGCCCAACCTGCTAGCCAGTTTTATTTAACTCAACTATTGTTTAAAAATTATTATATGGCTGGATTAAAATGAACCCAAAATAGGTTGGAAATTAAAAATCAGACAAATAATTACTAGAGGTAACAATAATAATATAATAAATGTTAACAAATAACAATTTAATAAATGTTCATTGTTTAATTATTATTCATTGAACTTATTAATAAATGTTCATTTATTAAACATATTAATGTGTTCACTTCCAACATATTTTGGGATTATTTTAAGCAAGCAATGCAGTATTTTTTAAACAATAGTTGAGTTAATTAAAACTACCCAGCAGGTTGGGTCAAACATTTAACCCAACCACTGGGTTTGACTATTTTCAACCCAACTTGGGTTGTTTTTAACCCAGTATTTTTTAGCATTCTTTGATAAATAGAAAGTTCAAAAGAACAGCATTTATTTGAAATAGAAATTGTTTGCAACATTATAAATGTATTTACTGTCACTTTTGATAAAAGTTTAATTTCGAACAGTAGTGTACATGAATATACTTTAAAAAATGCTGGGTCAAAAACAACCCAAGCTGGGTTAAAAATGGACAAATCAAGTGAATGGGTTGCTTTAACCCAGTGGTTGGGTTAAATGTTTGCCCAACCTGCTGGGTCTTTTCATTTAACTCAACTATTGTTTAAAAATTACTGTATGGATTGCTTAAAATAAATGTTGGAAATTAACATTTATTAATATGTTTAATAAATGAACATTATTAACATGATTAATGAACAATAATTAAACAATAATCATTTATTAAATTGCTTATTAATAAATGTTCACCTTTTGATTATTATTGTTTCCTCTAGTAATTATGTGTCTTATTTTTAATTTCCAACCTATTTTGGATTAATTTTAAGCCAGCCATATAGTCATTTTTAAACAAGTAAAACTACCCAACACGTTGGACAAACATTTAACCCAACCGCTGGATTAAAACAATGCAATTGCTGGGTTTGTCCATTTTCAACCCAACTTGGGTTGTTTTTAACCCAGCATTTTTTAGAGTGTACACAAAACTTAAAAATTAAATTTTAAAATCTATTCTTAACAAATCTATAGTTCATACAAAAAAAATTATTTCTATCAACTGCATCAGAGGAAAAAGTTTTCATGCAGCTCTTTAGGATGAACTATTCCTTATTTGTCTTTCAAACGTTCTCTCATTTGTCTACCACATTGAAACACATAAATTCATGTTCTGTTCACATGTTGGTGGTTTTACACCTCTGTGACTTTCTTCAAGGTGCCCAACCTGACAGCATTACTAGATAAAACATTTCATAAAATACCCCTTTTTGCATTATGAAGAGCAAAGGCACTTACTGGGAGTCCACGAGTGCTTCAGTTTTGCCTCGGCCCCTACATGTGCTGCAAATGGAAGAATAAAAGATAAAAAAAGATTTGCCGTTGCTACACAAACTTTTCTCAAATGCAGCCAATAAGATTTCAGCAGCTCTGAGAATGACCAGACATCACTGTGCACCTTATATAACACTAATGGCTGCACTAATAAGGATGTATTGTCTGCTAGCAATGGTAGCCTAATAGATGTGATTAGTTTGGAAAAATGGCTTGCATTGGTTTTTAGCACTAATCCAATAAATTGTAGCTTTGTAGACCTTGAAGTCAAGCAACACCTAAATAACCTGATGAACATCAACTCACAGTTCACTATCAGTCTGGCGCAGGACGTCACCTCTCCCAGGGAACTTTTCGCTACAACCTTGTATTCTCCGGCATCTTCAGCAGAACATCTGAAAAGAAAGAAAACTAAATGAGACAACTTTTACTGTGAGAGTTTTTCAATGATTTAAAAAATGTTCATCCGTTTATTGAGCATCCACTTTTAATTGTATGGAACATTAACACATGGACATTTACTTTGTGTTTCAAGGAAGAAATAAAATTTATTATTTAGGGTTATTTTGGTTAACCATTAAAAACTCGTTTTATCTTATTTTTGCTGTGATCTCAACATAAATCAAAAATCAAATCCAGAAAAAGTAATATATGGACTTTAAAAAGCTTACTTCTTTTACTTCAGCTTTTTAGTTATCGTTTAGTTTAATCTGAAGTAAAATATTAAAAACTATATTAAAAAAAATAGTGCTGTCAAATCGATTAATCATGATTAATCGCATCTAACATAAAAAGTTTGCAAATATATAACACATTTGTATATGTGTGTACACACACTCTTTTATATTAGATGCGATTAATCGTGATTAAAAAAAAAAAGACAAAAACAAATAACAAAATTACTAAAACTTTCAACTAAAATAAAATATATAAAAATAAAAATTAGTACAAATTATTAATAAAAAATAGAATAGTATATTAAAGGATTTGTTCACTTCAGAATTAAATTGTCCTGATAATTTACTCACTCCCATGTCATCCAAGATGTTTATGTCTTTCTTTCTTCAGTCGAAAAGAAATTAAGGTTTTTGAGGAAAACATTCCTGGGCCCTCATTTATCAACAGTGCGTATGGACAGATTTGTGCATAATGAGTGCGTAAGAACAGTTTCGTGCAAAGTGTGGGATTCACCAACTTGTACTTATACGTCAAAATGTGTGTAAATATAAGCACACCTCTGAGCATGCTTACGCAGAGAATCTAGTGGTAGAATAGCGACACTACACATAAAAAACATTTAAGAGTGTCACAGTATGCATTAAGCAATCCACATATGTCCTGTGTTTCCTTTAATTATAAAACACTCAATTTAGCATTTGTCTAGTTTTAAACACAATGCGTAATTGGTGTCAAACCTTATAAAAGACAGCTGTGAAAAATGTCTCAGTGCAATGGCTTATCTTGCGTTATTGGAAGACTTGGCAAACAATGCGCTCCGCAGAGTGCGTGTTTTCCACTTTGCCATTATTGCGGTAAGGAAAAAACACAATCACGTGATTTTTAAAGGGAAGTGTTGTCACCATATAAGGTTCATTGGAGGCGTTTCTGCATGCTAATGACCGTGAACGTGAACGAGCATGGTACTTACGCACATGTGGGATTTATCAACAATGATTGCTTACTCGTGTGCGTAAGAACTGCATGAGCACGTTTGATAAATACGGATTTTCTTGTACTTAGGCACATTCTAAATTTCATTCGTAGGACAAAATATAGAACCTTTTCTACGCACTGTTGATAAATGAGGGCCCAAGATTTTTCTCCATATAGTGGACTTCAACAGTTACCAACGGGTTGAAGGTCCAAATGTCAGTTTCAGTGCAGCTTCAAAGAGCTCTACATGATCCCAGACGAGGAATAAGAGTCTTATCTAGAGAAACCATCTGTCCTTTTCTAAAAAGAATAAAAATTGTATACTTTTTAACTACAAATACTCATCTTGCACTGCTCTGTGATGTGCCATGCATTACATAATCACGTTGGAAAAGTGTGCGTGACGTAGGCGGAAGTACCGATCCAGCGTCTACAAAGCAAACATGCAAAGTCAAACGCCCTTTACAAAAAAAAGGTAAAACAACGATGTTGGATGATTTTGAAGTTTTTTTTTGTTTTTTGGTACTTTCGCCTACGTCACACATGACCGTTCCAACATGATTATGTAATGTGTGGTGCATCACAGAGCAGTGCAAGACAAGCATTTGTGGTTAAAAAGTATATTTTTTTAATTTTTTTTAGAAAATGACCGATCGTTTCTCTAGATAAGACCCTTATTCCTCGTCTGGGATCATGTAGAGCTCTTTGAAGCTGCACTGAAACTGACATTTGGACCTTCAACCCGTTGGTAACTGTTGAAGTCCACTATATGGAGAAAAATCCTGGAATGTTTTCCTCAAAAACAAAATTTCTTTTCAACTGAAGAAAGAAAGACATAAACATCTTGGATGACATGGGGGTGAGTAAATTATCAGGAAATTTTAATTCTGAAGTGAACTAATCCTTTAATGATACAGAAATAACATTGATTTAAGTATGTTTAATAAAGGAATGAGTTATTCAGGTTTTGAAGCTCACCTCCTGATCTCTAAAATGTTGAGGCCAAACTTCTGCATCAGCTTGTAGTTCCACGGCAGAGGTCCTCGGAGAGGAACGTCATCCTTATACCTGTCGATAACATTCACACTCTGTTATGATGGACGCCTCTCTTTGGAGATTTAGGCTCTTTTGTTTTCGAGATACAAGTTGAGACTCTCACCATGTGATGCTGGGAATCGGGCAGCCCTGAACCGTACAGGAGAATTTGACATCCATGCCGGCCCACACCGTATGCGGCCGCAGCGGGACGGGGAAGTCAGGAGCCTTCATGCTCAAATCCTCGAGAAACTTCATGTGCACTGAAGCTTTTCTCTCGGCCTGCGTGTTAAAATGAAGAATGAAGAATAACAAACAACTCTTAGATGTCTTTCCACAGCATAAAAATGACTTACATTTCAGTGTTATTTTTAGTATTTCAGTTTTTATAAATATTTTGAATCAGTTTTTATTTTTAGATTTTCTAAAAATTTTTAATATTAATATTTTTTTTAGTTTTTAACTTATAAAATTAATTAATATTTTAATATTAATATTGTATCATTTTGCTGTGTTTTTGTCATTTTTAGTAGCTTTATTTTTTTAAACATCTCTATATAATTTTTATTAACTTTCATTTCAATTTTAGTTATTTTACATCAAGTTAAACTCAATTAAAATAAGACATTTTGCCTTAGCAACTAGCTGAAATATTTTTTATATACTGTATTTTATTTCAGTTATTTTGAGTAATGTTAAAAAAATAGTTTTAAACCATAAAATATAATAATCCTGTTACATTTCTCACACAAAGCTATCATAAAAAGCTTTAAAATATAACACACAGGTCGTATGGACTAATTTATAATGCTTTTATGCTGTTTTTTGTTCCGTATTCTTTCAATATACTGTAAAAAGTGATCAGGTTGTTCTGGAAAAATATTCTTGTAGGGGTTTGAAGCAGCATGAGGGTGAGTAAACGAAGCCCGATATTTCATTCCGGGATAAATTATTCCTTTAAAACTAGATATTGAAAGAATTCAGGTGTCTTGAGAGGTGCGGAGCGCTCTGATTGTTGTATTTTTAACGCTCTTCTCTCAGTGTATGAGTCTTTGGTGTGTCGATCACTCACCTCCCGGCGCAGCGTGAATCGATCCACCCGTTCACGGACGACATGCTGGTTTCTGATCACCCCGATCTCCAGTTTCTCAGCCTCGTTGCCGAACATCGTCCACTGGTCCCTCTCGTGCAGCTCATCGCTGGACATGGTCTCTCTCAGGGCCTCCCTGAGGTCAGAGGTCAGAAATTGTCTTGGTTGCAAGACGCTTATGTAGAACAAAACAACTTTTCAAGGCCACTGATATGAGTGGAGTGAACTAGTGCTATTTTAACATCATTGAGATACTATTATATATATTTTTTAATATTTTGAATTAGGTTTTTTTTTATGTTTTAATTTTAATTTTAGTTAAAGTTAATAATTTTGTTTAAATGTAATTTTTCTTTTTTTAAATTTCAGTTTTAGTTTTAGTTATTTTAGTAAATCAAGTTAAACTAAATAAAAATTAGAAATGTTGCTTTGGTTGTTTAAAGGGGCTATATATAGATTTCAGAAACCCTTGTTATTAGCGACACCGGTGGCCGTTAAGTGAACTGCAGCCAACAACTTCTTGCTCGCGCTCGCGCTCGTGCACATGTAACGTAGCCTACAAGAGACTGAACGTGATTCAAGGCCACGATTAGAGATGAAACGGTATGAAAATTTCTTCACGGTTATCAATGTTATCACGGTATTGTTAAAATGTGCTGAAAATGTTCACGTAAATCATTTCACCAAGTTTTACATTTAAAATCAACAAATAAAAGTAGGCTACGTCTTATTTGTATAAAACACTAAAAACATAACATTATCAATGATGTCCTGACTTCAAAACATAACTGACAACTATTTATCTAATAACATATACGAAATGTTCAAATAAAGCTTTGGAAAACGTTTCATAAAATGGTAAACCTCACATTTCAGCCTTTAAATAAAGAAAAGGGTCAAGTCAAAATGATAATAAATGATTATAGGTATTTTATCTGCTCCATAAATAATTAGATGCCTTATCCAAATTATTTAATTGTTTTTCATGAACCGGTTAAAATTGATAGTGGTTCGTGCGAATTCTGTACGTTTTTTGGCCAGACAAAAACTGCACACAGGCTGAATGTAAATGTAACTCTCTGTAATTCCACTCTCTGACACTGGGTGGCGCTTATAGAACCGCAGAAATAGAGTCGTTTCCCGGTAACCTCCGTAAACAAAGAAGCATTTCGATTATAAACACTGCTTTATAGACTTTATGCGCCAGAGAAACAAGCGCGCCGCCATCTTTATAATATTGTCTTTGAACTTCCGTTTTTGCGGTAGCTCTGTATATTTCTATGGCATCGCTGTTGAAGAATAATTAGCTGGTGAAGTGGATTTACTTGTTGTAGAGTTAATTAAAGTTATCATGAGCATTGTAATGTTTAAGGCAGATGTCTTAAATGTCAGTAGACCCAGAAGATTTTCAAACGAGCAGTTCATTCATAAATACGTAAGATCGCTGTGGAGACAACGAGCGCAGCGCTGAAAAGGGGCGGGGCTACATAAGGTCTATAGGCATTACATGGAGCGAGGATGAAAACAAAATGCCATCGAAACTTTTCTGAAGACAGTCAGAACCTTCAGAGGTACATTCATATAATTCATTCATTCATATCCATTCGTATAATTTCTCTTAGCTTTACCTCACAGCTTTCCGTCATGTTCTCACACAAAACGAAACTACTCTGTGTGCGCCTGCGCCTGCGTGAGACTATTGCTTAAAACTTTGTATTTATTTATCGTGAGTTGTTCAAATCGCGGTAACTGAATACGGTTTTAATGATAATTAAAATATGAAACGGTAATACTAACTGCGGGGGATTTTATCATGATTCATCGTCAAACCGGTAATCGTTTCATCTCTAGCCACGATATACTCACGGCGAAGTTCATTTTCAATCTTCGCTTAGTTTTAAAAAGAAGTTGGAAATACCTTCTTTGCATGACACAGTTGACATTACAGTACAGAATGTCTCTTTCTGAATTATCCTGAACATTGTAAGCATTCGTTTCATGTCATAGAATCACAGACTGTAAAAAAATCACCCGTAGATTTCTGAAGAGCATTTTTGAAGCGAAAATGAGGCCGCTGCCATCTTAGCAGTGCTCCCGGATAACTGAAAATGGGAAAAAAGGTGGGACGTGGTTGGAACTGAGGTACCTGGTTGCTGAAACCACACCCGCCTAGCGCAACGTGATCATGTTAGCAGGCAAAGGAGCTATCTATCTACTACTATCTAAAATATTAATAAAGATAACAAGTTATATCATTAGAAAGTTCTAAAGGTTTACTGTCAATATACGGTGTCTTTTTTACAATATAGATGCTCCAGCACGAGTAATTGTAATTTGCGCCGGGTGTGCAATGACAACACGCAAAATCAAAACTGGACTGCATACCTTTATAATGAAATAGCGATCGCGAGATGAATCCAATCCGTCGCACTTGGGTAAAATGTCCATGAGTGTCCATTGAAAAACAAAAAACAGTGCTTTTTGTCCACAAAAGCGTTAAATCCATGAAATATTGATATATTATTATTATTATCCATTGTTTGCATCACATTTCTTCTGAATGATCTGCTCTCCATCATCGTTCTTCAAAAAATTATGCAATCTGAGCAGAGTTTATGTTGTAAAACTGTATATGATCATATCTCACAAACAAATGAGCCCGCGTCCAAAGTATAATTTTTTAAAATGCAGCAGTTTTAGTTATAATATCCAATATAAAAAAATTCACCCCCCTCACAGTTGTCATGAAGTGCAAAATTAGCTGTATAGACCAAAACCACAATTTGTACCAGCTGTAAACATGTTTTTTTACTGCTGTAAAGTTGGGCATTTTAACATGGGGGTTAATGAGATTCTGCTCTCTTTTGGATCCTGTCCCTAGGGGCCAGTCGATGAATTGCAGTTTAAGTCACTTCCATATTGGCTTCAAGAGAAACTGGGGGAGGTTGCCGCTTGCATAGAATGGAAGAGAGGCTCTCGGGAGCGCGCGTAAACATCACATCCTTTTGATTTTCACATAAAAATCACTCTACACTTCATAGATAACCTCGGGGAAGGTCTCGTTTTTTAAGTTTCGTTACAAGCTGTTCACACAATGGAAAATAAAAAAAAACGATTAATAAGATTCATTATTAGATGTAAAGCCCCATTTAAGTTTTTCATCTTATTTATTTCAGTTATTATTTGGAGTAACAAAAATTTATTTTATGGTTTTAGTTAGCTATAATAACCCTGGAGTGAACATCATTTTAAATCATTTTGTCAAAAGCACTATTAAAACTTTTTAATGAAAGGTTTCAAAGCACCTAAGGATGATTTGAATGGCATGAACTTTCACTGAAGTCAGAATTCATTTGAAGAGGCGCACAACGCTCATGACATTTAACTGGTTGTCATGTCAGCGCTTTAGAGGAGGTCAGCAGAAATGCTGGTCGAGCATCATGCTATGAATCCAGATGGCAGACGAACCGAGCAAAGAGACAAATAAAAATGCCAGTTATCCTCAGGTCGATATCAGGTGATTTAAAATGCCTGAGTGCAATTAGAAGTTGCTATTCTTCACTTTGACACTTTGCTGTTTTGCTTTGGATCGCTTTAGTGCAGCGCCGCCGCCAGACTGATGAGCTGGACTCAAATGAATGCACTTAGAGAGAGTCTAAAAGAGACTTCTGATGTGAAAAATGCCATAATGGTCCAACTTATTTCATGTGAAAAGGAATTTATTCAGATTTAGATGGAGAGAGGAAACGAGTCCCAGACAACGAATGTCCCCTCTCATTTTTGCTCTTTTGTTGTTTCTATTTAGCAGATCATTATATAATGGATTTTAATAACATCCAACATCCAATAACATGGATTTTCTACACAAATATCCAGTGCATTATTTCTGTGACTAATCATTGATCATGTGACTCTGATCAGATGTTCTTGCTTCCAATAAAGCTCAAGATGCTTTTGGATCCTGGAGAAAATTATCCTCAGGTTTTGTTCATAACTCCAGTTATTGCTGGCATTAAAGCAGAAGAGATGCACATAAACTGATATTTTGATAAAATAAAAATTATTTCTTAAATACATTAAAAAAAGGTATTAAATTATGAAAGAATGAAGAATAGAAGCATTTTCAATAGAGGTCTCTGACTTGTGAACCTCTATATCAGTGTTGTTATTGTTAACCAAAACTAAAACTATTAAAAATTACTTTCAGTAATTAAAATAAAGCTTCAATCAAATATAAATGACAGATGAAAAACTTAAATTTGAAAATGAAAATTAGAAATATTGGCTTGGCAACTAACTGAAATAAAAATAGTTGAAGTACAATTCATACTAAAGCTGAAATAAAATTAATTAAAGCTGGAAAAAAGTACTACAACTTTAGGATGATAGTTAATACTGTAAATATTATGAAATTAAATATAAATATTATAAAGTTATGCATTACTTTTTATAGTTTTGATTTGTTGTTATGTTGAGATCACAACAAAAATAAGATAAAATGAGAGAAAATAATTCTACTGTCTGAAAATAAATATCTTTATAATAATATAAGATATAAATGTAATACAATAATAAATGAATAAATATTAATTAATAAATACAAGTTACAACAAAAATAAGGGATAAAATAAGAGAAAACAAGAAAAAATATTGTCTTATATTGTCTGAAAGTTACACATATTTATATTAATACAATATATAGATGAATGAATGAATAAATAAATTAGTATTATTATTAATTATATTTATTTATTATTAAATGAATACATGTATTAATTAATTAATACTATTATTATTATTAATTATATTATTATATTATTTATTTATACAAGATTTCTCAAGCTTCAGTTCTATAGTTCAATCACTGGATGTGTTGATGCCGTCTGTTCATGTAACTCAGACTAGCTGTTTTTCCAGACTTGTTTTCTGTCTGTGCAGGAGCAACATCAGACGGCATTGGTCCCAGAGCCGTGACATGGCATGAACA
>NC_067235.1:32040000-32195000 GCF_019924925.1 Ctenopharyngodon idella
GACAGACAGATAGATAGATAGATAGATAGATAGATAGATAGATAGATAGATGACAGACAGACAGACAGTCAGACGGATAGATAGACAGACGGACAGGTAGATAGATAGATAGATAGATAGATAGATAGATAGATAGATAGATAGATAGACAGACAGACAGACAGGCAGATAGGCAGATAGACAGACAGACAGACAGACATATAGATAGATAGATAGATAGATAGATAGATAGATAGATAGATAGATAGATAGATAGATAGACAGACAGACAGATAGATAGATAGATAGATAGATAGATAGATAGATAGATGACAGACAGACAGACAGACAGACAGACAGATAGATAGATAGACAGACAGACAGACAGACAGACAGACAGACAGATAGATAGATAGATAGATAGATAGATAGACAGACAGACAGACAGACAGACAGATAGATAGATAGATAGAATTATATATTTATATATTTAAATGATATTTTATGAACTGATGAAATCCTTCACACTTCAACAAATGTTTCCTTCAGATACAGTATATTTCATGCACTGTTTTTTCATTTCATGCAATCCGCATATGAGTAAATTATATGTGACATACTCTTAGAACTGAGCTACTTAACTGCCATAATGTGTTTAAAGCTGCATTACTGAGACCATGAGATGGTGAGGAGAGAAAAGCAAGAGACAGATGGAGTGAAACAGTTTCTGACAGAAAGCTGTTTGCACTGATGTGCTGTCTGTCATTCTGTCAGTCGCACAGAAAGCTCTGCATCTGTTACAAACAAAATACTTTTCTTCACTATTATACTCATACTCATGTAATCTACTCTATTTAGCAGCAGTGTTGAGGAAAGTTACTTGTAAAAGTAATACATTACAATATTGCGTTACTCCCTAAAAATTAACTAATTGTGTTACTTTTTATGAAAAGTAATGTTTTAAGTTACTTTTATGTTACTTTTTCTTATCTGGTCTGGGCTTGCTTGTTTGATTTTTAATAACAACAACAAAAAAAGGTTCTATTTTTGGCAAATGTAAAGACCCTTTCACACCAAAAGTAAAATGAATAAGCCTCAGGCTGATGGAGATGCATATTTATTCCTGTACAGTAGAGGGCGCAGCTCAAACAAACCTTTCATATCTGCTGCCATTCTGGATTGCAAAAGAACTGGATCATTGAATTGGATCATGGAAGGCACTTACATTTTCTCTCAACATGTGGACAGGAGAGCTGTCAATCAATAAATGTGAAAAAGTAACTGATATTTTGTTGTAAATTTAAAAGTAATGCGTTACTTAACTTGTTACTTGAAAAAAGTAATCTGATTATGTAACTCAAGTTACTTGTAATGCGTTACCCTCAAGACTGTTTAGCAGCGTTTGCTAAGTCAAACACATTACTTTTGCTCGTATTCAAAGTTAGGAATATATATATATATATATGACTAATTAATTTTTAAAGACAGACCTATTGTGATACGAGGTTGTTAATCGATGGTATATAATTCTGTTGAAGCCATCATTAAGAAAACCTACATTACCCATGATGCTGTGCTGAAAATTCGACCAATCAATGTGGTGAGCAAACCGTGCCGAGTTCTTCAGCTCCGCCTACTCACATAAAGCACCGCGGATGATGAAATCGAGTCGGTATCGCTATGCAGTCAAGACAATTAAATATTTGTGTGTATATATATATATATATATATATATATATGCAATAAACCTAAAATATAGATATATTTAACTACTTTAAATGAAGTTTTATATTTCTCCATTGCAATGATAATGGGATTGTAGTTCTTCCCCTCATTAAAGCTGTTAAGTTCACAGTCTTGTATTTTTGTCCGATTTTCAAACACATTTTTGTTTGTACTTTGTAATGTAGTGATTCACCTCGTAGCTGGTTGGTTCATGCTTTTTAAAATCCCTATGTGAAAAATGAATGGAAAAATACTTCCTGAACCAATGACACTAAAAAAAGTGAGCGGGCACTTTGGCAATTCAAGCCCTGATTCTCAACACCATTATCCAATGTCATTATACTTTCTATATTTTCACTTTCTATATTCAAATGTAAATCCATACAGGTGTAAATGCCAGCCGTGCTCCATCTAGTATTAAACATCTGCGTTTGCCGTTTATCTCTCAGAGGCTTGTAACTCTCTTCAGCCGCCTGCGAGGGTTTAGTGGGGATCAGCGCCCACAGGAGCCTTTGTATCAATTCAGATCAGCCCTCCTGCTTAACAGCCTGGATTCGCTCTCCACTGCTTGCTCCATATTCAGATGATAGAGACAGACAGCTCTCCGATTATAAGACAAAATGAGATCTACATTGAACCGAAGGTTGAGTAACCTGCTGATTCACATGTGCATCGGCTCAGACCGTTGCTTCACACCGGTTTAAAGGTGATTTTCACTTTGTTTGCCTGGAGCAGGTGTTTTGTGTGAACCAGTCCACATCCTTTAGAATTAGACTTTAATGAAGCAGTTTCACATCTTATGCATGTGTTTGTCATTGTACATTTATATGTTACTCAGTAAGGTTTTTTTTTTTTATATGTTTATTCAGCAAAGAAGCATTAAATTGATCAAAAGTGACAGTAATAATAAAAAGTGTTTCTTGAGCAGCAAATCATCATATTAGAATGATTTCTGAAGGATCATGTGACACTGAAGACTGGAGTAATGATGCTGAAAATTCAGATTTGATCACAGGAGTAAATTACATTTTAAAACATATTCAGATAAAAAACAAGCTATTTAAATGGTAATAATATTTCACAATATTATGGTTTTTACTGTATTTTTCATTAAAGAAATTCACCCTTTGTGAGCATAATAAACATTAAAAAAATCTTATTTTTTGGCATATTTCTCATTTGTTAAGTTAATAATTCAATTTATTACAATAGAAAACACTTCTTTTGAATTGTAATATTATTTGACAATATTACTGTTTTTTTTTTTTACTGTATACTACTGTTGAAACAAGCAAAACATTTGAATATATACTACTAATAAAAGGTAAATAATTAAAATAAATAATTAAATAAATTAAACAAAAAATTAAACCTACTGTACTAATGAGTAATGCAATAATGTTTTTGCACAAAAATAGTAATTATTATTATTTTTTTATTATTATTATTTTCATTTTAATTATCCTATTTACGCATATAGTCAGAAAAGTGCATTAATATTTTTAATGGCCAATATATTTGTTATTTTCAAGAATTTTTACCAAATCATATTTTGCTTAGGGCTTTTTTTTTTTTTTTTTTTGCTTGATCTACCAGAACATTTGTGCTTTATTTTAGAGTGATTTTTGTTTCAAGAGGATATCACTGTCATTATAAGATGTGCATTCAATCAAAATAAAGTGAACCCGTTAGGCAAATTTCATATTTCTCTGGATAAATAAGTAGTATATTTTCTCTCAAGTTTTATACCTACACTTCATTAACAGTATAAGTTCAACATCAATATTCATAAATCACAACAAAATATGATCTTTGCCTTTGATTTTTTAATTAACATGCTTCAACACGGACAGCTGGAGCTCAAAGAAAATCCAGCGTTTCTCACTGGTATTTACAACACGCTCATCTCGTAAAAATGATTGTTCCAACAGGATTCAAGGCAGTCAGTCAGTCAATCCAATGGGACACAATGGAAAGTGGATCAGTGTCTATTTAGACAGTGACTCTCAATTTCAGCTGCATTATTAAATGACCAGAGGAACACATGTGATTGACACAATGACTAAAGCAGAAGTTCATCTGTATGTTTGCGGATCTAAAATGCCCCCTGACAGGCCAACAAAAGATAAGAAGGAAGTTATATCAAGTAATTGTGTAATATGAGCTTCAGTGAAGAATAGCCAATGCGTGCGATTAATTTAGCACACAAACACTGTTGCGGTTCACTTTGACTGTCAAATAAGCCAGAAGAGAAGTTAAAGTAACTGAAACAAGCTTTGGGCAACAGTATTATACTATTGCGTGAACAGTAAATAAAGCTTTCTTATCAGATAACAGCCTGTGTGACGCATCCAAATATCTACTTATCTCACAATCGATGTTAATAGTTATGTTGCTAAGATGCCTTCATAAACATTATTTTACTGTATGTTGCAATGCATTTAGGTATTGTATTCACCATAAAAGAAACATGATTGCTGCAGTTGAGTTTGCCTAATAAACCTGGCAAGAATTGCTTGTGTTCTTCTTTTCTAAGTCACGTAAATGCAAATTTGGCCAAAACAAGGCATCTTCAGGAGTGCCACTTTAAATGCTCACTGTAGGAATCTTATGAAATCATCAGTCCAGGTCATATTTGACCCCAAAATTTAGTTCTCTTATACTGTATTAATGTGCATTTTTTAACACAATAAACTGTAGTGCAAGGTACAAACAAATGCAACCATTCATGTCCTCGACGGGTTTCACCCCAGGAGGTTTTGGAAAAGAGCTTGTGTGTGTGTGTCTATTGTTATAAATCTGGCCTCCAACAACACTAGTGTACACCTGGGAGTTTGCCATGGCTGCGATGCCTCAGTGAGCTCAGAATAACTCCAGCACATGTCAGGGTGAAGCACAGTTGCCTTCCCCATCAGTAATTGTCATGTAATCTCCACAGACAATCACACACATGATCCCAAACATGTGGCACAGTAATGAATCATTGTTATTAATTAAAGAAGCAGGTGACCCAAACATTTGAGGACCTGATGTCATGTTATCTCCACATTATTTTCTTACTTCTATGAATGTCTGAGCTTTTATTTTCCATGCAACAAAACTATCTAGCTACAAAAACGTACCATACAGTGCATTGTCTTTTGAAGCCATATGATAGTTTTGTGTGAAGAAAAGACCCAAATTTAAATCATTACTGCACTGATTTGTGATTGCATATTCAAATTTACAGCAATATGATTTGTCACATTGTCATTTGAATATCATAATGACTAAGGGGCCGTTTACACGACACCATTTTCAACTAAAAACGGAAAACTTTTTATGTGTTTTGGCTGTTCATTTACACGACAACAGCGATTTCGTTGCCTGAAAACGTGCATGCAAAGTGCAATTAAAAATTAGCAATTCGTTCGTTTGTGTTAAATAACAGGCGATCTATCGCTGCGATGTGTTGTTTTTGAAATCATGTTGAGTGCTCGTTGCCGCTGTTATCAGTGGCGCAACAGTGTTCTCTTGGCGCTCGTTCACAGTCTTCACACGGACGAGTGCTTCAATCTATCGCTTAACGCTGTTGCGGCCAGAGACTCTATTCGTTCCGGTAAAATCACAAAACAAAATGCACATAAACGTGTCTCTGCTCTTGATATACAATCACTGATGAACATCTTTGGTTTTAATGAGAAAAAAATAAAATAAATAACACAAGGGCGGATTAGAACCCAGAACGTCTGGCATGCTGAACAAAAATTCTGCCACTAGTCCACCAAGACATTCTAAAACTGATTGCAAATCCACATATTTATTGGCTAATATAAATACTCTCGAGACTAACAATATGTTGTATTATAGTATATTTAAGGACAAAACTATCATATTAAACATGAGGTCTATGTCAATAGTTTTTTGCTAGCCCAATCGCATTTCGGGAGGTCCTCCGGTAAAAATTGAATTCTGGGAGGTAAAATCCGCGTTTTTGGTGAGGTTCCCTTGGTAAAATTCGCATTCCAGTGGCTAAATATCATGTTATTTGGGGTCACTTCAACCCGCGGACATGGATAAAAAACAACCCACGGCAACAGTGTTAAAGTAGCCCAATTCCGCGGGAAAACCGTGGACTTGGCAACATTGGTCTGTTCCTCCTCACACAGTTTTTTCATGGAATATAACCACTATTGCCATGTCCACTTACTATGATGACGTTGTTGCTAATTTTGCTCCATCGAGGTGTTTTGAATCCGGCACTGAATATAAACATATACTCAAGCCACACTCAAAAAATATTTAGGAATAAATTTAAGATTTATGTTTTTGAACTTTATATAAAATTTCCATCCATTTAGATCACACATTTTTAAACTAATAAACTTTAATGTGATGCATATTTGTCAGTCATACATTCTTGTATTTTTTCAGTCATACAAGAATGATTCAGTTAAAAGGTATGAACATGGTTCAAATATGCAATATTTCAATAAAAATAGGGCACAATGTACTGTATTAATTTAATGGAATTTTCTGTATTTATTTTTTACAGGTATTTTACCTGTATTTTGAATTTTGAACTTTATTGCGTTGTGTTTTAGGGTTAATGGAAATGTTTGTAAAATTACTGGATAATGTCCTTGTAATTTTCTGCCAGTACATTATCTGTTTTTGTTTTACGTACATTTTATTTTTATTTTTTACAATGTGACTAACTGTGGAACAAGTAATATTCAGTTAGTTAAATTATTGAAATAAAACGGATTTATGATAAACATATGAACCTGGTTATTGTGTTTTTATTCAGTTTAGTAATTAGTAATATTACAGAAAACGTACCTGTTTTGTTCATGTTTGACTGACAAATATGCATCACATTAAGTTATTAGTTTATGTTAAAACCATCCAAATGGATTGAAATTTTATAGGCAATTCAAATACAAAAATCTTAAATTCAGGGCCTTAATATTTTGAGTGCACTTTTACTGTATGGAAAAAAAGCAGCTCACACATTTAGCTTATTATCTTTTTATGTATTATTTTAAAACGATAAATCTTTCGGGTTTTATGTAAGTAAATATGAGTAAATGATGAAAACATGTTCATGTTTTGCTGAACTCTTCATTTCAAGACAGCCGTCCCATTAGAAGAGCTGAAGTGGAGCCGATAAGACCTCATATGTTTACACAGCTGCTCTCTGAAAGGACACCAGACTGAGTGAGTGTCAATGAGATTCACTAATTAATACTGGTAATTCGGCTGGTGATTTACACTTGTTTCCTAAAGTTGGGAAGCGTGTGAATGCAGTGGCATCCAGTGGCGTGACGTGGGGGAATGTTCATGGCGTGCTTTGAGGGTCAGTGTGGCTCTACCTGGATTTGAACTTTCTCTTCTTGATCAGGGAGGACATCTCCATGCTGTGAGACATCTGGTCCATCTGCTCTTCCTGGCAACGCTGTGTTACTATTTTGGTTGCCATGGCGAAGCTCTCAGCAGCACCTGCATCAGAGCAGAACGACACAGCTGTCAAAAGGACAGAAGCACTTAGAGAAAGAATCACACTAGTCCGTTGCACATCGGCAGATAGCGATCTGTCATATCCACAACACCAGACACGGCCCAGTGACGGTACATGGGAAGTCACGGCCCATTTCCATCCCCACTCCAGAAAAACAGAAAAACTAAAATCATATTTAATCAGCAATATAAAGGGCTTATGCGACATATTACCGTCTCAGAATTCACTCTATATGTGAACTCGCCAATGCCAACACAATAAAAGATTAAATCTCATGTCAGTTTCACCCCAAAATAAAAATGTTTTATATGTTTTTATATGTTGTATTTTGCATAAAAATGAAGCCTGTTTTGGGGCCATTCAGGGTTATTATTGTTAACTACAACAAAAACTAAAACCATAAAAAAAAACACATTATCATTACTTGAACTAAAATAAACATTAACTGAAAAAAAAAAAAAAAACTCAGCTAGTTGCCAAGGCAACATTTCTCATATGTGTTTAGTTTAAATTGATTAACTAAATAAACTTGATAAAAACTATGAAGATATTTAAAAAAAATAATAAAAATGACAAAAAAAAAAACGAAAACAAAACTGAAAATTTCTAAATCTTTACAGTTAAAACGAAAAGAGAAAATATAAAAATAAAAACTAATTAAAAAAAAATTAAAAACTATAATAGTATATCATTACCAATTATACTAAAAGGCCATTATTTATTTACTTATTTATGTTTAGATATATTGCATTATGACATTATTTTCATGAAAGTTAAGCACGTTTTTTTTACTCACAAATTTATTTTTGTGATACAAACAAGAAATAAAAAATATAAATAATAGCAAACAAAAATTAATATAAATATAAAAATATGTATATATATAACTGCCATATAGATATATTTAATAATATCATCTCATAATTTGGCAGCAGGTATGTTAGGCTGCTGTCACTTTAAGACCTGACGCACGGATCCATTATACTGTTACACATACTTTTTCTTTCTCAAATGTTTATGTTCACTTAAAACATAACTCATTGTGTTTACGTGAATACTCACCAAGACCGGCATTTGTGTGCATTTGACTGTTTAAGCATGATAAGCAGCGAAAAAGGACTCAATTTAGTACTGAGAGGTGGCTTTATGTGGTGCACTTTGGGTGCAAGCACAAAATCTGCCAAAATGACTAAAATAATGCGCAATATGCGCAATCCCAAGCCGAAATTCAAGCCCTGTAACACCAACAATATTCATCTGGAGCAAATGAAACGAGTGAGTGAGGGGAGGAGGGTTTGTGTGTCGACTCGCTGTAGGAGAGATGAGAGAGAGAGAAAGAGCAGCTGGTATTGTGTATCTATTCTGTGGAAAATGAGTATTGGAAGCATTCCAGATATTTCAGTATTGTTGTGTATCAAAAAATCAATATTTTTGACAACAATACATTGCATTTTGTTTATTTATTTCAGATGCCTTTTTAAAAGACTACAATTGAAAAAAATATATAAAATTCAATCCGCCAAAGCAGTAAGTTACTCTACTAACCCGAACCCTAACCTAACAGTCTACTAATACTCTAATGAGAATTAGCTGACATGTAATTGCAAATTAATGAGAGTTAGTTGACATGTAGCTGCAAAGTTACTTATAGTTAGTAGAATGTCTAAAGTGGACCATCAAAATGAAGTCTAACCAAAATGAAGTGATGTAACAATCTTTTAAATGCAAAATAGAAAATTTAAAATGTTTGGGGTGAAATGTGACCTGTTTTCATGAGTTTCACCCAATCCCCACATCAGGTAAGAGCTGAAAGGAGAAGAGGGACATCCATTGTGTCAAAATCCTGGTAAAAGTCCCTTTGTGAGCTATTGTGAGAATAATAATTCATTAGTTGTAAGGCTCAATGCAGCCCACGAGAGTCCCGCAGTCATAAATCAGCCCCTCGCCCAACCTAACAGAATCAGGCCGCGTTTGAAGGATGGCTTCATTTACCCGAAAGTTGCAACAACCACCTGCGTTACCATCATAGACGGAGAAATGCGTTTCCCCTCAGGTTTAACCAGATTAAATCTGAGGCAAAGGCTCTCTCTGAATGACAGCGGCTCCTGTCCCAGACGTTTCCTCTTAAACCAGATCCTGGCAGTGCCCGTATCAGGACTTTGTTTGAACACTGGGTACAAAAGGTCACTTTGCAGCATATTAAAATTGATCTGTCATCAACCGAACAGCAACCCGTCGCCCCTCCAGAGAGAGATCGCATATAGGGCAACGTCTCTCATAATGAAAACAGACTAGTGGGAAAAAAAACTCTTTGGAGGCGATGGATGAACGGGCTTATGAGAAATAACTCTATAAACTCCAAATGGCAGAATTTTTTTTAATCTTCCTTGCGCTTGGTTTACAATGCCGAAACCACAGCTGTTTGAGAAACGGGAATGCAAAGATGCACGACTAAACGTTAATTAGATTTCTGCAATTTATGAGCAAAATGTGAGTGGTGCGGATGGTCGCTTCCTGACCCAATTAAGTCAAGAGATAAATGGTTTGTTAGAACAATTGATGAACATTATTTTATATTTCATTTTACTTTATTTCTTTTTTGCATCACAGTAATACAAATTTGGGAGTAAAAAGTGCTTAACTTACATGAAAATAACGTCACAATACAAAATACATAAATAAACAATGGCCTCTGTGTTTTTGATATATTTAGTTTTTTAAGATTTATTTTTGCCTTTATTATGAAAGGAAGCGAAGTTGGAGAGAGAGAGGGGGGCGGGATTGGGAAAGGTCTACAAGTCGGGACTCGAACTCGGGATGCCCGAAGCGAAACGGCGCTATATGTCAGTGCTACCCACAAGGCTATTGGTAAATAACAAAGTGCAACTAGATAAAAAAGTTTGTAGACAAACTTTAAGTTGGCTTGAAAAAGCCTAGCCAGAAAGTTTGAAGTAGTTTTAAAAGTAGTTTACTAGTTTTAGTTTACTTGTTACTAGTTTTAGTTTACTAGTTTACTAGTTTAAAAGCCAGATTTTATAAACTACCTGTAACTATATTTGGCAACTATATTGCCAAAAGTATTGGGACACCCCTCCAAATCATTGATTTCAGGTGTTCCAATCACTTCCATGGCCACAAGTGTATAAAATCAAACACCTAGACATGCAGACTGCTTCTACAAACATTTGTGAAAGAATGAGTCGCTCTCAGGAGCTCAGTGAATTCAAGCGTGGTACCGTGATAGGTTGCCACCTGTGCAATAAGTCCATTCGTGAAATTTCCTCACTACTAAATATTCCATGCTCAACTGTTAGTGGTATCATAACAAAGTGGACGCATTTGGGAACAACAGCAACTCAGCCACGAAGTGGTAGGCCACGTAAAATCACAGAGCGGGGTCAGCGCATGCTGAGGCGCACAGTGAGCAGAAATCGCCAACTTTCTGCAGAGTTAATAGCTACAGACCTCCAAACTTTGTGTGGCCTTCAGATTAGCTCAAGAACAGTGCGTATAGAGAGCTTCATGGAATGGGTTTCCATGGCCGAGCAGCTGCATCCAAGCCTTACATCATCAAGTGCAATGCAAAGCATCGGATGCAGTGGTGTAAAGCACGCCGCCACTGGACTCTAGAGCAGTGGAGACATGTTCTCTGGAGTGACGAATCACGCTTCTCTGTCTGGCAATCTGATGGATGAGTCTGGGTTTGGCGGTTGCCTGAAGAACGGTACTTGCCTGACTGCATTGTGCCAAGTGTAAAGTGTGGTGGAGGGGGCATTATGGTGTGGGGTTTTTTTTCAGGGGTTGGGCTTGGCCCCTTAGTTCCAGTGAAAGGAACTCTTAATGCTTCAGCATACCAAGATATTTTGGACAATTTCATGCTCCCAACTTTGTGGGAACAGTTTGGGGATGGCCCCTTCCTGTTCCAACATGACTGCGCACCAGTGCACAAAGCAAGGTCCATAAAGACATGGATGAGCGAGTTTGGTGTGGAGGAATTTGACTGGCCTGCACAGAGTCCTGACCTCAACCCGACTGAATACCTTTGGGATGAATTAGAGCGGAGACTGTGAGCCAGGCCTTCTCTCCAACATCACTGCCTGACCTCACAAATGCGCTTCTAGAAGAATGGTCAAAAATTCCCATAAACACACTCCTAAACCTTGTGGAAAGCCTTTCTAGAAGAGTTGAGGCTGTTATAGCTGCAAAGGGTGGGCCAACTCCATATTAAACCCTACGGATTAAGAATGGGATGTCATTGAAGTTCATGTGCGTGTAAAGGCAGGCGTCTAGGGGTGGTTGCTAAGGTCTTGCTATATGGTTGCTAAGGTACTCGGGGTGGTTGCTAGGGTGTTGCTATGCGGTTGCTAAGGTACTCGGGGTGGTTGCTATGCAGTTGCTAGGGTACTCGGGGTCATTGCGAGGGTGTTGCTATGCGGTTGCTAGGGTAATCGGGGTGGTTGCTAGGGGGTTGCCCTTTGCGGTTGCTAGGGTATTCTGGGTGGTTGCTAGGGTATTGCTATGCAGTTGCTAGGGCACTCAGGTGGTTGCTAGGGTGTTGCTATGCGGTTGCTAGGGTACGCAGGTTGGTTGCTAGGGTATTCTGGGTGGTTGCTATGCGGTTGCTAGGGTGTTCTCTTTGTTTGCTATGCTGTTGCCATGGTGTTCTGGGTGGTTGCTATGTGGTTGCTAGGGTGTTCTGTGTGATTGCGATAGAGCGATAGATATATAGATAGATAGATAAGAAATGATATGCGGTTGCTAGGGTGTTGCTAGGGTGTTGCTATGCGGTTGCTAGGGTACTCGGGTAGTTGCTATGCGGTTGCTAGGGAACTCTGGGTGGTTGCGAGGGTGTTGCTATGTGGTTGCTAGGGTACTCAGGGTGGTTGCTAGGGTGTTGCCCTTTGCTGTTGCTAGGGTATTCTGGGTGGTTGCTAGGGTGTTGCTATGCGGTTGCTAGGGTACTCGGGTGGTTGCTAGGGTTGCTATGTGGTTGCTAGGGTACACAGGTTGGTTGCTAGGGTATTCTGGGTGGTTGCTATGCGGTTGCTAGGGTGTTCTGTTTTGTTGCTATGCTGTTGCCATGGTGTTCTGGGTGGTTGCTATGTGGTTGCTAGGTTGTTCTGGGTGGTTGCGATAGATAGATAGATAGATAGATAGATAGATAGATAGATAGATAGATGATTTACTGTTTGAGCTACAGGAATACAAATTCCTGTTATTAAAAATTCTTTAAAACAAACAACATGCAAAATAATGAAGATAAAAAGAACTGAATAGGAAAACTAGTTTAGGAAATGAATTTACCAGCTGAACACATGAAACAAACACTGGGCCAAATAATGAATTATTATTAGTCAAATTACCAAGAGACAATTGAATCTGCTGGAAAATACTGTAGAGTTTAATTTTTGATTATTAGTATTTTGCGATATTTATCAGAATAAACCCGTAATGCACTGGTTGAGAACAACAGATTCTTTTAAGCAACATAGTAAGCAACTCTGTGCATTAATAATGTGCATTTATCAGCATTTTACTGTGACATTAAACATGGGTTATCATTTAAATCAATGGTTCTCGACTAGTTTTGCTTCAGGATCCAGGTTTTACATTGGACATCAATTGGAAACCCAACATAATATCATTGTAGAAAAGAAAAGAAAAATGCCTTTAAAGTCAAACGTGAAATATATTACATTACATTCATGTATTTGGCAGACTCTTTTATCCAAAGTATCTGCAGCAAAATAGTTGATCATTAGTATTTTGCAGTATTTTTCAGAACAGACGCCCGTTGAGAACCACCGATTTAAAAGCTAATAAACTTCTTCAAGTACATACTAGAGCAGAGCCTCTTGAAGAGCACAAGAAAATTGCAAACAGATTTTTTTTGCAAAACAGGAAGTTGTAAATCCACTCACGTTCTACAGGCCCTTAAGATGATCAGCAGGACGACGCGTCTCCGTCTCTCCTCCTCCTCGACCTTCACCTGTCTCACCCTCTTCCGTTGGCGCTCTGTTAAACTCTCCTTATTGTTTTCTGCTGTCTCACCTTCTTTAATTCTCTCAGCTTCTCCTCTGGCCTCACAGTCTCACGGTCTCTGCGGGTGAGGATGACCTCCAGCAGCACACGCACTCACTCCTCCTCCTCAAGGTGGTAAATATAGACCGACAGCAAGACCACAGATCAATTCAAAGCATCCAGATAGACTTACAGTGAGATTAAAAGACAGAAAACCTGGAATGACACAATGGGACAGTGCATTGTGGGATAGAGGAGCTGTGGGAAAAGAGATCTATGGAAACAATGCATCAAGATCTCAGCGAGATCTCTCATGCTCAGATCTCCATTAAACCCAGAAGCGATCAGATGACACTCACATTGTCTGCACTCACATCATCTCTTGATTTCAAAATGACTACAAACAATACAGTTACCACAAATCCATAAGATCTCAATACTGTCTCAAACTGTGCTCAAGATCAAAGATCTCAACATACCATGAAACATCTCCAAATAATTGAAGGATCAACATCTGAAGCATAACATTTTCCTCTAGAAACCCTCATTTAAACTCTGTAACATGGAAAATGTGTTGTGGAACGCCTTAAATGTGACCTATAATGCCCCTTTTACAAGATGTAATATAAGTCTCTGGTGTCCCCAGAATGTGTCTGTGAAGTTTCAGCTCAAAATACCCCACAGATCATTTATTAGAGCTTGTCAAATTTGCCCCTATTTGGGTGTGAGTAAATTTTTTTGTGTGTGTCCCTTTAAATGCAAATGAGCTGCTGCTCCCGGCCCCCATTCCAGAAGAGGGCGGAGCTTTAACAACTCGTGCTTTGGTTGCTCAACAACAACAAAGCTGGAGAATCTCACGCAGCCAAAATGAGGATTGTCAGTAACGGTGTTCAGCCTTACATTGTTCAAACCGGAGTCAACACTGATGGAGAGACTCAGGAAGAAGTTACAACTTTTAGAATGAAACGGGACGTTTCTGAATGGTTAGTGGATAAATTTATGTAGTTGCTGTAGAGTGGATTCAACTCATCGACTAGCATGTGCCGTCATGTTAATCTTTTGTGCAAATCCAGCATTGAATTGATCCTCGTTTGTGAAGCAGTCCGGTGTAAAATGATGGCATGATAACAACACTCTACTACAACAACTCTTCCTCTTCTCTAAAGCAGCCCAACATGGCCTCACCCCCTTTGTTGTGTGTTTTCGGGGGCGGGGTTTATGTTAATTTTAGGGTTTGTGATGTCACTAACCCAGGATGAAGCTCAGTGTAGTCCCTACCAGCCGTTTGTTGTAGTCCTTAAAAAACGATTTCTGTAATAGAAAATATCTCCCCTTGCATTGAACTTTGAGCGTCGTAACTTTGCAGATGTTGTTTATGCTCAAACAGCAACATTACACTACATGATCATAATTAAGGACACCAGTGTTCACATTGTAGTATGAACTCTAATAATTTAAATAAACAAGTTCATTAGTTTTAAAGTTCATTATTGTGTGACTACAGACTGTCAAATGTCATAAAAGTGGTGCTTTAATATATAATGTGTTACAGTGTCGTTATTTTAATTAAAACTAAAACTTTTGAAATAAAGCTGAAATAACATAAAATATAAATATTAGAACTTTCTGTAAACTTCAAAAACTTAAATGAAAATAGAAATGTTGGCTTGGCAACTAACTGAAATAAAATATGTTTAAGCTGAAGTAATGAAATTACTAAAAATGAAAACAAAATAAAAATAAATGAACACTAAGTAGATATATAAAAAACCCCAGTAAAAAAGACAAAAATACTAAAAGTTAAACTAAAATTAAAATAAACTAAGAATATAAGAATGTAAGCTAATAACATATTAATAAATAATATAATTATATAACATTTACATTCATTAATTTGGCATATTTTTTTCCCCAAATCAGCTTACAAATGAGGAATATCACAAGCAATATGTCATAAATGGTGCATTTTACAACAGCTTTAAATGCAGCTTATCTAATTTAGAGGTGGAACTTTGACTTTATAGTTTTTTAAAGGTCATTTAACGAGTGTCACATGCACGATACCAACCAGATGTTGCTGTTGCTGTGTTGGGAAAAGTTACTTTTAAAAGTTACAATATTACATTACAATATTGCGTTACTCCCTAAAAAGGTAACTAATTGTGTTACTTAGTACTTTTTCTTATCTGGGCTGGACTTTCTTGTTTGATTTTTAACAACAACAGCAAAAAAGTTCTATTTTTGGCAAATGTTAAGGCCCTTTCACACCAGAAGTGAAATGAATAAGCCTCAGGCTGAAGGAAATGCAAATTGACTCCTGTACAGTAGAGGGCGCAGCTCAAATAAACCTTTCAGCTGTGCAGCCGTTTAAGATTGCAAAAGAATAGGATGCAGGAGAAAAAAGTATAACACTTTTAGGCCCTGTCTCAAATGTCACCCTAAACACTTGAGGTATTGCAGAGTCCGCACTTTCATGACGTAACGCCACTTTAAATTAATGGACGCGCACATGGCGACCATTGTAAGTCAAGACTGTATGTGTATATAAAGTGTGCCATTTGGGACAGGGCCTTACTTCAGCAATAAAAACAAAAAAATCAAACACAAATGTGATGTTTATCTAAAGTCATTTTTGCTTATTAGTATGGTTGCATTGGATCATTGAAGAATAGCAGCAAAGACATTGGTTAATAACGTGAGATTAAATACATAAAGTATATTTGTGTCATTTAACATATTTAATTACTTGTAATTCATTACCCCTGACACTGTTCACAGCGTGTTTGAGTGTACATGACTCAGGTAATGTTCAGGGAGTGAGAGCAGCGCTGAACTCCAGGCTTTGTGTGGAGAGGCTATTTATGAGCATTTATTGCCACACCTGCCGCTCAAATACCACAGTACACAATGTGGTGAGGAGGTGCCTGACCACCTCTACAGTTTCATATGTGACATTGAGACTAAGAATAAACTGCATGAATAGAACAACAGCAGGCGAGCTTTGTCTGTTTCCATTGTGACAAATGCAACCATTCCTGCAGGCCTGTACAGGCCAAAAAACATCCACTCAAATCCGTCCTTGTTGAGCGAGGCATGATTAGAATGTCTGACTGCTTCTGATAATACGGCCAACCGCTGTTACACACAATCACAGTGACATTCAAACAAATAGTCCACCAAAAAATTAAAGCACTGACTTTATTTACTAATCCTCCTGTGGTTTCAAACATGCCATGACTGTCAAGGGCAAAAAACCAAACATAAAAGCAGCATTAAAGTCCTCATGAAACAAAATTCACAAGTTCACACTTAAATATAGTCAGATAGGGTAAAGGTTATGGGTATTTGGCATGCTGTCCGAGAGGAGGGCTCTGAGCTCGGAATTTGGCCCGAACCCAGAGTACAAGGCTGGGATAGGAATAATTAGGAGTGAGGAGATGGGGTGGTGGAGGGATGCTGGAACAGAGGTAAGTCTGCTGTATATATACCTCCTATCGTGCTAACTGAGTTTATCTGAACATGCTCCTCCCAAACTTTGTTAATAAAACATCAGGTTGTGATAGTCTTTTCTTCTCTTTTGTGACATATATCTGAGTGAAGCGGCTTCTGAAACAAGAACAAATGTAGGCCCCGCCCTCACGCCAGTAAACACATCAGAGGATAGAAGATAGAGATAGAAGAGATGTCGCTGCAAGAGAGAGGGGAAGTTATTTTATTAAAAAAAATATATGATATGCACGGATAAATCATTTATGAGAAATACTGCTATATTCCTTATAATATATATATATATATATATATATATATATTCCTTTATAATATAATAAGTAACAGTAACTATATTCTAGTCTTTGAAGTCATATGATGATTTGTGTATTGAACAGACTAAAATGTAATGTTATTTGCAGTATTATTTTAGTATCATTGATAGTTTTTATGTTTTGAATAAGGTTTTATTTTTCTATTTTTGTTTTTAAATGTCTATAGTTTTAATTGTTAGTTTTAGTTATTTTAGTACTTAAAATAAACAAAAATGAGGAATGTTGCCTTGGAAATGTTTAAAGGTGACCTATAATGCCACTTTTACAAGATGTAATATAAGTCTCTGGTGTCCCCAGAATGTGTCTGTGAAGCTTCAGCTCAAAATACCCCACAGATCATTTATTATAGCTTGTCAAATTTGCCCCTGTTTGGGTGTGAGCAAAAACACACCATTTTTGTGTGTGTCCCTTTAAATGCGAATGAGCTGTTGCTCCCGGCCCCCTTTCCAGAAGAGGGTGGAGCTTTAACAGCTCGCGCTTCGGTTGGTCAACAACAACAAAACTGGAGAATCTCACGCAGCCAAAATGAGGATTGTCAGTAACGGTGTTCACCCTTACATTGTTCAAACTGGAGTCGACACTGATGGAGAGACTCAGGAAGAAGTTACAACTTTTAGAATGAAACTAGAAGTTTCTGAACGGTTAGTGGATAAATTTATGTAGTTGCTGTGGAGTTGATTCAACTCATCGACAAGCATGTGTCGTCATGTTAATCTTTTGTGCAAATCCAGCATTGAATTGACCCTCGTTTGTGAAGCAGTCCGGTGTAAAATGACGACATGTCAACAACACTTTACTACAACAACTCTTCCTCTTCTCTAAAGCAGCCCAACATAGACCCACCCCCTTTGTTGCGTGTTCTTGGGGGCGGGGTTTATGTTAATTTTAGGGTTAATGATGTCACCAACCCGTGAAGAAGATCGTTGTAGTCCCTAACAGCCGTTTCTTAAAAAGTGATTTCTGTAAAAGAAAATATCTCCCTTTGCATTGAACTTTGAGCACTGTAACTTGCAGATGTTGTTTATGCTCAATTGCTTTAAATAATATAAGTTCAATTTTTAAATATTTAATTTCAAGTAAAGAATTGCATTGTTGCAGCAGTTTTGAATCGCAACATATGCAAATTTAAAAGCTTTAGTGGAGGGAAAGATTTTCAAAATTTAAGTCTGTTCCTCACACAATTAAAGGATCATATGACTTAAAAGACTTGGAATATTGTGCACAGAATCAAATGGACGAATGTTATATTTTTATGGGTTTTTTTTGTTGATGTCCTTTTTGAAGTTTGCAGTTTGGTTTCTATGAACTGTTGTGTGTTGGAAGAGGTGCAAAATTTCTCCTTTTGTGTTCATCAAAATAATAACATTTTCATTTTTGCATACAGCAGTTTTCTTTTTTTCCTTTTAAATAGCAAGTCATAAAGATCACATTAATATGCAAAAATGGAGGGAATGTGTGAGTGAGTGTGTGCGCGAGCGCCTGTGCATCCAATTAACTCAAACGATGCATCTATCAAGCTGTTTGGTGATATAGTGAAAAAGTGCACTGGAGAGAGAGAAAGCAAATCTGCCCACATGCTAATTAAATGCATTTCACAGTGCAGGAGGAGACGGCATCTGTTAGTCCTCGCTTATGCATGAGACGCAAACATTTTTCACGTGAGTTCTGGACAAAGAACATCACTCATAGAGGTGGAAATAATCTGCGACATATCCTCTATGAGATGAATAAAACATTGAAGTATTCAGTGTCCACCATACTAAAGCCTATACATTCAGATTAGCACACTACAGTCATTTCTGCAGTACACATGTGTGGTTTTCTTAAAAATGAATAAGAATCCTGTAAAATGAAATGACATTGACTTGTATCATGTAGAATTGAAAGATCAGGGTTAGCAGGTTAATATGTATATATATTAGGAAAGTGTTTCCTATTCATTACCTAGACCGTTGGCATTAATATAGCCGTGGAATATCGAATATGACCATGATGTGTCTTCCTACACAGTTGTTTAAGAAATGAAAAGCTACACACTCCATTAGTTAGGGTTAGAAGAACAGATGCCAAACATATAACATGCTAGAAACATAATAATCACAGCAATAATGATCCAGTCATAGACTCTTAAGCATTTGCCTATTTAAATCCAAACGACTTTTCTTTTTTTTTTTTTTGGCCGGGCAGTGTATAACATATATATATATATATAACATCACTAGCGTAGCCATATATAACCGTAAAACCCTTGTGAGATTTACACCTACAATCCTCCAGCTTGGAGATCATTCACTTCTCATTTACACACCTGTGAGGAGTGAATGTTTAATCACCGATCTCACATTAATGCCCACAATGCACTGCTCTTTACAACAGACTGACATTCTTTGGAAAGATCATTCTTCAGTCATATCAGATCTGTCAGATAGGATCAGAGTTCAAGGAAATGTCCATCTCATGTGTCAGATAAAGCAATCGCTGGATGAATCTTCTGGAAACACTCCAGGCCAACCAAGATAAAAAGATAAAAAACAAGATATTATATTTTTGCTTAATTAAAGATAGTGAAGTCTATTCTGTTTTCTTTATTTTGGCTTTTATTGCAGAACATACAAAAATATTGAATAAAAGTCACACTTAGAGTCACCATAAAATCAATATTGACAATTCATATTTTTTATGGAATATTGCAGTTTTTTTTTTCAAATAAAAATTAAATTAAATTCATGTTCCTTGTAATCTTGAATACAAATAACTTCTCCTCCCTCTCACAGCGACATCTCTTCTCTTCTCTGATGACGAGGGCGGGGCAATCTGTCACTCACATGAGATCCACCAATAGCAAACCACAAAAATCCAATCCATTCCCCATGGATAAAAGTCCCGCCCTACATTTGTTCTTTTTTGAGAAGCCATTTCACTCGGATATACGTCACAATAGGGAAGAAAAGACTATCAAAACTTCCAAATGGCAACTTTAAAATGGCATAGAAACTATGCCTGAAGTTCACTAATTTCTACACACTGAGCTCAGTAAAAAAAAGTTACAAACTTACACAAACTCCTGAAAATTAACATTCCAACCTTCATTAACAGGGCTGATAAAAATACAAACATTATGCATTCATGACCATGGGATGATACACCTGTTCTATGATTTGATTATTGCTCATTAAACACACATTAAGTTAATTACCTGTCTCAAGCAAGCACAGAATGACTCAGAATGCAAAACTCCTTCACAATTAATGAACTGAACAGGATTAGGCAGATTAACTAATTAACAAGCACTAACTTCATAATAAGCTATGAAAATCCAAAAATATATCTAATGAGTGTATTTCTTTTGGAATAAAAAGGAGATCTAGTGTACCAAATTATTTTCGCACTGGAACAGAAGCAGATCTGAATGAATTACGCCTCAATATGAGACACTGAAGATAAATAACTGATGAGAGATATTTAACATCATTAAAGATCTACAGATCTATAACTATACTGACATATATAGATCTTGTTTACAAAAAAGTTTGACTGAAACCCATTAAAAACCTGTGTTATACAGTTGTGGTCAGAATTATTGGCATCCTTGATAAATATGATCAAAGATGACTGTAAAAATAAATCTGCATTGTTTATCCTTTTGATCTTTAATTCATAAAATTTGCAAAAATATAACCTTTCATTGAAGGGAAATATTTGAAAGTGAGGGGAAAATCACTTATGAAATAAATGTTTTTCTCCAAAACACGTTGGCCACAATTATTGGCACCCTTTTATTCAATGCTTTTTGCAATACTAACCCTAACCCTAACCCTAACAGCTCTGAGTCTTCACTTATAATGCCTGATGAGTTTGGAGAACACCTGACAAGAGATCAGAGATCATTCCTTCATACAGAATCTCTCCAGATCCTTCAGATTCCCAGCTCCATGTTGGTGCTTCGTCTCTTCAGTTCACTCCACTCATTTTCTTTAAGGTTCAGGTCAGGGGACTGGGACGGCCATGGCAGAAGCTTCATTTTGTGCTCAGTGACGATTTTTTGTGTTGGTTTTGATGTTTGTTTTGGATCATTGTTCCGATGGAAGATCCAATCACGGCCCATTATTGGATTTCTAGCAGAAGCGATCAGGTTTTGATTTTTTATCTGTTGGTATTTGATAGAATCCATGATACCATGTATCTGAACAAGATGTCCAGGACCTCCAGCAGAAAAATAGGCCCACAACATTAAAGATCCAGCAGTATATTTAACCACGGACATGGGGTACTTTTTATCCATGTGTGCACCAAACCCATCTGGTGGGTTTGCTGCCAAAAAGCTCTTGTTTTAGTTTCATCTGACCATAGAAGCCGGTCCCGTTTGAAGTTCCAGTCTTGTCTGACAACTGAATATGCTGGGGATTGTTTCTGGATGAGAGCAGAGGATTTTTCTTGAAACCCTCCCGAACAACTTGTGGGGATGTAGGTGCTGTTTGATTATTTTTTTTAGGCTTTCTGAGACTGAAGACTCAACTAATCTCAGCAATTCTCCAGCTGTGATCCTTGGAGGGTCTTTGGCCACTCAAACTCTCCTCCTCACCGCGCATTAGGACGATTTAGACACACGTCCTCTTCCAGGCAGATTTCAAACATCTTTAGTTGATTGGAGCTTCTTAATTATTGCCCTGATAGTGGAAATGGGGATTTTCAATGCTTTAGCTATTTTCTTACAGCCACTTTCTATTTTGTGAAGCTATCTTTTGCTGCAGATCAGAACCATATTCTTTGGTTTTACTCATTGTGATGAATGATTACGGAATTTGGCCTTTCTGTTTCCTGATGTTTATACTCCTGTGGAACAGGAAGTCATGGCTGGACAATTTCATGTTCATGATCACCCTGGTGTGCTTAAAAAATTTAAATATGAATGGGAATATACTTCAGAGATATTTTACTCATAAAAAATTCTAGGGGTGCCAATAATTGTGGCCAACATGTTTTGGGGAAAACATTTATTTCATAATGTGATTTCCCCCCACTTTCAATTCTTTTCCTTAGGTTAGACTTTTGCTAATTTTATGAATTAAAGATCAGAAGGATAAACAATGCAGATTTATTTTTACAGTCATCTTTGATCATATTTATCAAGGGTGCCAATATTTCTGACCACCACTGTATTTCATATATATATATATATATATATATATATATATATATATATATATATATATATATATATATATATGTATATATATATATATATATATATTGCACAGCATAAATGAGCACACCCCCTCTGAACAAATACAAAAGATGTATTTTCTTTATGATCACTAATACAATTCATAGAAAGATGGCAAATCTAAAATGTATTAAACATATACATAATAAAAACTGAGAAATATATGTCATTAATAGCCATAAAATAAGTAAATTAGCCAATTTTGTTTAAATTAAGGAATGCAGAAATGAGTACACCCTAGATTTAATTCAGCAAATGTATAATATTCTAGTACTTAGTATGCCCTTCATAATTTTGAATATACTGCTCTGACCCTTCTCGGCACGGACTGTACAAGTTCATGACACATTGTCACATCTGTCCTGTTTAACTCCTGGATGATGAGCTCCTTAAATGCCCTGATCTTTAATGGGGAGATTCTCTACAGAATCCCCCACAGGCACTCAAGAGTGTTAAGATTGAGAGCAATACATGTCCACAGAAGCTTTTTCACCTTTGGAGAATGCATATCCTCATTGTCATGTTGAAAAAATGCACAACAATGCAGGGAATGAGGAAAGGGTAACATCTTCTGCTTCAAGTTTGTGTATTAAATTACACAGTGGTGTAGGAATTCATGGCAGCATTGATAAAGCACAACTCCCTCACACCTTCAGCACTCATACATCCCTATATAAGAGCTTTACTACCACTGAACTTCACTGTGGGAACCAGGCACTTCTCACTGTACTCCTCCTCTAGCAACACCAGAACATTTTGGATGCTGTTAGAAAGTATTGATTCCCAGAATCTATATTTTGTAAATATGGGCTTTGGAAATGGCTAACTGACTTTATTGTGCTTTGGCTACAGTAGGTAGTTCCAGTGAGAACAACAACCATGCATGTCATTTCTGCAGGCTGCATCTTACTCTGTGAGATAAACAGTCAGTCTTTTCATAGCTTCTGCTGGCTCTGAGACACTCGCTTGCTATTTCTCCTGCTCTTTGTCTAGGAAAAAAATCACTCATCACTAAATGAAAGCTTAAAATGAAGGCCTGATTATTTTAGGGGCCTTGTCACAAGTCCATTGTTTTTGAATTTCTGTGTTACTTTTGCTATATTTTCACACTTAAAACAATGATTTGGTAATCATCTTATACCACTGTCCTCTTTTGTGCTAAGAAATAATTCTCCTGACAGTTCTCTCCCAAGTGGTTTCATTGTTGTCAGCATTAAGTCTGAGAATGATTCAGTGGGCTATATAACACTTTTAATTGTCAAGAAATTACTTCTCTTTAAATGTTTTGGTTCAACATACTTACCTGTTGATCAAACATTGCCTTAAACTTACACCAGAAATTTTTTATTTCTAATTAGTAATTTTTTAGTAATTTTTATTTAGTAACTTTTAGGAGGGTGTACTCATTTTTGCTACACAACATTTTATCACCTTGATAAGAAAATCTTATTTTCCTGAATAATTTTCACATGCTTTTTGGTAATTAATTAAGCAGATTTGCTGGAACATTATATCTCTAAAGAACCATAACATGTCTTCTAAATAATTGAGTAATTGCTGACTTTCAAAAGTTTCAGAGGGGGTGTAATCATTTATGCTGTGCACTGTATATATATATATATATATATTAACCCTGGTAGGTGGAAATTTCTATTCAGCCCCTTTAACCAGATTTCGCTTCTCTGTTTGCGATCAGATCATTTTAAGCTGCTAAACTTCGGGAAAGTTTTCAGTCCAATGATCCAGTAAGCGAATTCATTCAAACAATCAGTCCAAAACAGTGCTAATGTAAAGAAAACATCCCATAATGTTTTGATTTGTCGTGTATTTTGCTGTGTTTAGTAATTCTGAATGAATCTGTGTACTGTAGAAGGAAATTGCAGTCAGGTCAAGGCAGTTGGTTTAGGTTTTTTTTTTTTTTGTGGCATCCCCATGTGGCCCTGTTCGGTATTGCAACTTGATTTGTTTAAAATGTAAACAAGCTCTTTGCTGTTGCTTTATACACATACTCCGAATTCGGAAAAGTTTTTTCTGTATTCTTATTTTTTTTTCCATGGGTGCTTTGGTGTACATAAATTTATGAATTATATGGACTCATATCATTTGGTTATTGGTGTCCTTTTGGAGTCTCCAAGTGTCATTTTTTGGAAAGACAACTAAATTTACCTTGAAAAAAGCTTGCAGAAAATACAGTTTTGTGAGAACCACCCATTAATTTAAAGGTTTACTTTGCTGGATGTAGCAAATGATGACAAAATAAGCGAGATAAAGAATGTAGATTAGTATGCGATATATATATATATATACAGTCAAACCAAAAATGATTCAGACATTTTTGATATATTTTTACTAGTGGGTGCAGGACACTATAGTTCATTTATGTAAGTGAGGATAGCAAAATAAAGTAAACTGTGTCATATTATACCCAAAAATTCTTCATACAGTGGACTACCAGTAAAATTTATAAAAATGTGGAACCAAAAATTATTCAGACACTTTGACCTGACCATGTTTTGCTTAAGTGTTATCTGACATAATTAAGATTATTTTTTTCTGACACAGTTGAGATCTTGTCATATTTTATTACCATTTTTTTTAAACTATAGTGAATAAACTGTAATAATGAATGAAATGTTCAAGGTGTTGGAATAAATTTTGGTTTGACTGTATGTATGTATATATATGTGTGTGTGTGTACTTTTGATTTTAGGGTGAATTCTGACCTGTTTTGTGAGTTTAATCCTTATTTGTCAAGCAACAACAGAAAAAAACTTTGCACGTTTAGACAATGATCAACTCATATTTTATCACTGTGAACGGTTTATGACTGTGGAAAATGATTGACCTTTGCATTGTTTGCTCTCTGTGCCTAGTTTAAACCTGCAAAACAGGTGATGAGTTTCATGCAAAAGCAGCTGACGTGCTCATAATTTATAGTAACAAAACTTGCAGTAGAACATCAATATACTGTATAACTGACAATGACTCAAAGATTAATAGAATTCAATTTAAACTTTACTGAACCAATGAAATCAATACACTACTAATCAAATGTCCAACATAAGATGGGCAGTACATTATATAGATAATATAAAGAAAGTGACATGTTTGAGGGACAAACATCTGTAAATCTTGCTGCAGGATTAGCTGAGATTACAGAAGATTTTGACTATTAAGTCAGAAGATTTTCTTCCCCCAAAGCAAACCCCAAACTCACTGAATTACCACAGTGTTTGTTTCCTCCATAACAAAGAGCTTTTGTCTCACGCATCTCTGAACACACTTCAGCACTTCCTCATAACTACTAAATGTGAAATCCCCACAAAGCCTTTCACACAAACTCCAAGGAACATGAGTCTTTTGTCTGGTATGCAAATACATGTCATTCACGACTGGAAATTTCCAGCATTATGTTTAAGAGGTGCTTTAACAGAAACGCCTCCCAGGTCTGTAATTGTTTTCCACTGAGCAGCACATTAAAATAAAGTCAAACCCTTCAATGTCATTTTGCTTTGATGACATATTTACAAAGAAAGCTGAAATGTACGTCAGAGGAGTTTTTAGCAGATATTTAGTACTGTAAATATTGAGTGTCAACCACTGACCAGTTTGTAAGATGTAAGAGATGTAAAACAGACATGATGTAAGCATGCATATCACGACAAATTCATGCATGTTCACGAGGTATTTTTGAGTCCAATTCACATTCAAGTGTTTATATTAGGGGTGTGATGAGATCCCACGAAATCAATGTGACGAGACTTCTGAAAAGCTCTCATGTGATATTGCCATGACGGAGTGTGAGGGTGAAATTAGGATAGAATATTCCACCGCTATGTTTACATTACACCTCCACTGTCGTTTTGCTTTTTATAGAAATAAAAACCATTTAATTCATTTGGATAACGGTCACTTCAATCCCATCCAGCTCATCCAACACAAGCTGCAGAGTCAGGAATCAGAGTTCACTGATCACGTGTCGAGATGACTGACAAGACCATGGCGGAGGATTCGTTACACAACAGAACCTAAACGTCTGACAAATGTCTTGTATTTTAGATTGCGCGCTCAGCACCGCCGCTCCCTATTCACAGAGTACGCGCGAAAGCGAAAGTAAAACGCAAGCGCGGGTATTTCAATACCCCGCATTTTGAAAGCGGCTCCGTGATGCATGCAAATTTCTCCCAATATGAAAGCTATCTTAAGCCTGATTTATACTGCAGACTATTTTTCTAGTCATTGAGGATTTCTTAAAAATACTGTGTAAAAATCTTTTGTCTCGTTCTCGTGAACTCAACCTCGTGTCTCATCACACCCCTAGTTTACATGCTTAATTTTTTCCTGTTTATCGGATAATATCAGGTCAACACCATCCCTTTCAATCCGTTTGAAACTGTACATGTTTACATGAAGGCTTCTCAGTCTGACTGAGCCATCAATCCGATTGTAAACAGATATGTAAACGTAGCTATTGAATATCCTGTTTCACTCTGAAATACGTCAGAAGTTAAATAGGTTTTGATCAGAATGCCGACTTTCACGTTATTCAGTTTAGCGCAACAAATACTGTCAAAACAGTCAATGTCAAAATGTTTTGCAATGCAGTAATGAAATGTTTCACCACGTACTTCAAGTTTACCTACATTTTGACTCATGCATCATGCATTCATTTAATAAGTTAAAACATTGATTTGTGTGGAAAAATGAAATGGGATAACACTTGTGAATATGGCAATGCTACAGATAAGCTTCGTTTCAGTCAAAGTGCACAACCAGTGTGAAAACACTCGCTGCTTTTGAAATTCCCTTCAGTGTTGCCGGTGTCCATCACACGGTCCATCTACCTGACGCAATGAGCTGGCGAGAACCAACAGAAGATGTTCTGTCACCTTTAGATGACCATCAAACATCTCTTTGTCTTGCATTGACGTACTCAAATGAGCACTGGAAAGAGTTAAACGCTCCGCCGGTTAGTTGCAAGACAAAGACAATCCCTGCATCTCCAGCGCCCATCTGTCTAGAATAATCACACCAACTCTAGGTTCCTCTTCATCTCTGAAGTCCTCCTTAGGTTCAGTTAAGTTCTGCAGGTGGTCTGTCCTCAGAATATAAGTCCTCTGGTCTTGTTTTCCCTCAAGAGGAATCCCCGGCAGCCAGTTCTGCCTGTAGTTTGACGTCACAATGTCAGAAACATGTACAGGCAGGTAGGCTGAGTTACACCTGGAGTCCTTCTGAATTAGATCAGTTAGTAAAGGTGTTTGTTCTCCAGTTAAACCTTCTAAAACCTGAGCTACAGCTGGAGAACTTAGATCAGTGTCAAACTGAAATAAACTGTCATGAAACTGCAGCGCACCATTTTCAGTGGGCCTAACTGGTACCACCAGAGTCTCGCTGCTTCTTACAGCGTCTGAAATGATCAAAACGGATTCTGAACCAGTTGAATCCAAGCTGGTCTCCTCTGTTCTGCCGTTGGATGATGGTTTGTTGGAGTTTTGGACTGGCAAACAAAAGCTGTAGTGCACTGAAGACTCTGCGCTGTCATGCACCGGGACTTCCTGTTGACATCTGTAGGGCTCCTGAGATGCATAAGCATTCACATTATCCACGATCTCTGACTTCTGCTGGGGAAATATGGACAGTGGATCATATCCAGGCCACACTTTCACTTTAGATATGTCGTCCCGGGGATTTGAATAAAATGGAGGACTGTTGTTCTTTGACAGTATCTGTTTTACAGAAAGAGGAGAAAGAGCATCATAATTTAGTTTTTAAGTCTCAAACCGGGTAGTTTCAAAAGATGCTATTTATTTCATTGAAATTAATGTTCTTGATTAAAAGTCATTTTTTGTGTCATATGTTTTTTTTTCTTCTATTTTATCTTTTTTTTTTTTCATTTTTGAACAGAATCGGATGCAAATTACATGTTGTTTCTTGCATATTTAATTTAAAGTCATTGAGCGTATTAGATAGAAGCAGGACGCCCGGTCACTTCATTCACTTATAACAGGATTTCCCAAATCACGGGTTGATGAAGAGCAAATAATTAATTCAATTATAAAAAAATTAAAATAAATAAATACATTTAAAACAAAAACAATCAAAATAAAAATCAAATAATAAAATGTTTTTCTTTTAAAATGATTGATTTGTTTATTTTAATTTGACATTTTTATGATTTATTTGATTTTTAGTAAGGGTGTATTTTGATTTATTTTAAAAGGATTCATTTATTTAAATTTTAAATCAAAATAAAACATTTACTAAAAAGCAATTAAATCTTATTTTTTTAAAATAAATAAATAAATAATTTTAAAATAAAAACAAAGTATACCCTTACTAAAAATGTACAATTAAATAAAAATGTAAAAAAAAAGTCTCTTAAACTCTTAAACTCTAATTAAACTTTACTAAAAATCAATTAAATCCTAAAAATGTAAAATTAAAATAAATAAATAAATAAATATAATCCAAATACTTCAATCAAAATAAAAATCAAATAATAAAATATTTTTCTTTTAAAATAATTAATTTTAATTTTTAGATTTTTATGATTTAATTGATTTTTAGTAAGGGTTTACTTTAATTTATTTTAAAAGGATTAATTTATTTTAATTTTAAATCAAAATAAAACATTTACTAAAAATCAATTAAATCATAAAAAAATATTAAAATAAATAAATAAATAAATAATTTACAATTAAATAAAAATGTAAAAAAAAAAAGTCAAATTCAACTCTTATTAAAAATCAATTAAATCCTAAAAATGTCAAATTAAAATAAATAAATAATGATAAAACCTAAATAATCAAAATACTTACAAAAAAAAAAAAAAAAAATGTATTTGTTTACCTGCATGTCATATGACCATTAATCAACATCAGAGAACCGTAAACATGCAAATGTGTTGTTAAATTATTGATATATTTACTCCGAGGATATGTCAAGTAAATATTGTAGGTCAAATGAATTCGGCTGAACTTATGTACAATCCGATTGATTCTGTATTTGAAACAGAATGGTTTCATCAAACGAGCAGTGGTCCACAGGGAAGTTTAAAAGTGAAAGACGTTTTGTCAATGAAGCCAAATATTGACTTGATTAACATGAGGTTACACAGAAACCCAAGCTGAGCTCATTTACTGAGCAAATATTAACATGCATGATTTATCTTTTCTTTTTTTATTTTTAACTCAAATACCAAAACGGGGTAAATAAGCCATGAAAGCACTGAAGTGCTCTGAGGAAAATCTGTGACTGCTGATCTGGCAGCAGATGTTTGTGCTAACCGCAATCGACATGATAAACTCATTCTGTGCTGCCAAGAGCAATGCGGATAAGACACATTCCTTCAGGAAGCTTAAGGGAAACACAACGCACTTGTCAAACAGGACTTTTCACTGCCAGTAAGATGGGAAGGAGTCGATTCCAAGTATGTTCACCTGGAACTTCCCAGAGTGATTATGAAACAATCACTTACCAGAGTTTTCGGTAAGGAACGCTTTCTCTTTACATACAGCTGGCAAAACATAATTGGGAGACTGATGAGCAGCAGCAGAGCCAGCAGACCAGGCCACATTAAGATATGAAACCAGGAATTAGGAGCTGAAAGACACAGAGATTGAATATAAATAGAAACCATTTGCTGAGTTAAGTCTGTTGCCACTTTGTGGTAATTCTACTGATAATTGTAAATAGTGCACATATTAGGATTTCGTTTCATTTCAGCAATTTTGTGCATGTTTCAATTTGCTATAATTTTTTTTTGCATTATATATACTATTTATAAGGAGCTCCGCACATGACATGCAAGAAAAAAAAAAAAGTAAATTGTTTCCTCGATTTATAAATCATGCGCACAACTTAGCAAATCGAGGGAACGAAATATTAAATCGTGCGCACGATTTAGCCTATTTTTTTCTCTGCATGTCATGTGCGGGGCTCCGTATATTTATGTCTAAAATATATATATAAAAAAAAAAAAAAAAAAATATATATATATATATATATATATATATATATATATATAAATAGATCAATTAAAAATGAAAAAAAAAAAAAAAATATATATATATATATATATATATATAATTAAATAAAATAAATTAATTAATGAATACATACATACAAAAAACCCCCCAAATAAATTAATTTAATTGTTTGTTTAGTTAGGGGTCTTATTATGCTAATTTACAGGCTCATAATTTTGTTTATGGGTCTACTAGAATACATTTACATCATTTACTATTCAAAATACCTCATTATTTTACTTATAATTTACATTGTTGCAGCACCTGTTTTTACTGCCTGTCTGAATGCTCTGTTTTAGTTTCGTTTCTTTAAAACCCCGCCTTCTGAAAAACACAGTCTGCTCTGATTGGTCAGCCGGCTCCAGTCTGTTGTGATTGGTCTACCGCTTAAAGCGCTTGTCGGAAACGTAACGCCCCTTACTATAAAAAAAACTCAAGACTACAATGAAGGCGTTTCAGGGAGTTTAGAAACAGCGTGCGCTGATATAGAGAATAACTCTGTGCTTTGTAACTTTTTCATGCTCAAACAGCAACATTACACACTAAAGAAAGCTGAACGTGTAAAATAACATTATAGGACCCCTTTGAAGTAATAAAACACTGAAAACATGAATTGCTTTCCTAAATAATGGGTGTTCAGATTCAGTCAAGGCAGTTTTCTACACATCAACCAAAGCACAAGCTGTTCAATTACCTGAGACATTCACACAAAAGGAGGCGCTTTGACTGTGATTGGACCAGCCGGGATGTGTGAGCGTATATACCACATCGCCACAGTACTGCACGTCTGTTTCCACAAGCCATATGAACACTGAGCGAGAGGTGTTCTCAAATACCTTCAAAAACAAGACACATTTAAGATGTTTAGTTGTCTTCCATTGGTGAAACTGATGAAATATGTCCAGGTCACATTTCATAACAGAAAAAAACAAAACAAAAACAAATTATGCATACATGTTAAATATTTCATATATATACACACATACACATATATACACTCGCTGGCCACTTTATTAGGTGCACCTGTTCAACTGCCCATTAATGCATTGCAAATATCTAATCAGCCAATCATATGGCAGCAATTCAATGCATTTAGATATGGTCAAGAGAACTGAACATCAGAATGGGCTAGAAAAGTGACTTTGAATTATACATGGTTGTTGGTGCCAGACGGGCTGGACTGAGTATTTTAGAAACTGCTGATCTACTGGGATTTTCAGAGAATGGACTGAAAAGGAGAAAATATTTAGTGAGAGGCAGTTCTGTGGGTGAAAATGCCTTGTTGATGCCAGAGGTCAGAGGAGAATGACCAGACTGGCTCCAGCTGATAGAAAGGCAACAGTTACTCATATAAGCACTCGATACAACCGAGGTCTGCAGAAGAGCATCTCTCAACGCACAACACGTCCAACCTTGAAGCAGATGAGCTACAGCAGCAGAAGACACACCGCTGAGAACTGCAAACTGAGGCTACAATTCACACTGGTTCACCAAAACTGGACAATAGAAAATTGGAAAAACGTTGCCTGGTCTGATAAGTGTCAATTTCTGCTGCGACATTCTGATGGTAGGGTCAGAATTTGGCGTAAACAACATAAAAGCATGTATCCGTCCTGCCTTGTATCAACAGTTCAGGTGGTGCTGGTGGTGTAATGGTGTGGGGCACATTTTCTTTGGGCCTCTTAGTACCAAATGAGCACCGTTTAAACACCACAGCCTACCTGAGTATTGTTGCTGACCGTGTCCATCCCTTTATGATCACTTCCAGCAGGATAACGCGGCATGTCACAAAAGCTCAAATCATCTCAAACTGGTTTCTTGAACATGACAATGGGTTCATTAAACTAGAATGGCCTCCACAGTCACCAGATCTCAATCCAACAGAGCAGCTTTGGGATGTGGAGGAACGGGAGATTCGCATCATGGATGTGCAGCCAACGAATCTGCAGCAACTGCGTGATACTCTCATGACAATATGGACCAAAATAAGCACCTTGTTGAATCTATGCCACAAAGAATTAAAGGATTAATTCACTTCAGAATCAAAATTTCCTGATAATTTACTCACCCCCATGTCATCCAAGATGTTTATGTCTTTCTTCAGTCGAAAAGAAATTAAGGTTTTTGAGGAAAACATTCCAGGATTTTTCTCCATATAGTGGACTTCAACAGTTACCAACGGGTTGAAGGTCCAAATGTCAGTTTCAGTGCAGCTTCAAAGAGCTCTACACGATCCCAGACGAGGAATAAGAGTCTTATCTAGAGAAACGATTGGCCATTTTCTAAAAAAAATAAAAATTATATACTTTTTAACCACAAATGCTCATCTTGCACTGCTCTGCAATGTGCCACGCATTACGTAATCACGTTGGAAAGATCATGTGTGACATAGGCGGAAGTACCGAGCAAGCGAATGTGCAAAGACTGAGTCAAACGTCCTTTACAAAAAAAGGTAAAACAAGTTGGAGGAAAATGAGATGGAGTTTTTCACCCTACCGCAGTACTTCCACCTACATCACACGTGACCTTTTCAACATGATTACGTAATGTGTGGTGCATCACAGAGCAAGACGAGCATTTGTGGTTAAAAAATATATAATTTGTAATTTTTTTTTAGAAGATTACCAATCGTCTCTCTAGATAAGACTCTTATTCCTCGTCTGGGATCATGTAGAGCTCTTTGAAGCTGCACTGAAACTGACATTTGGACCTTCAACCCGTTGGTAACTGTTGAAGTCCACTATATGAAGAAAAATCCTGGAATGTTTTCCTCAAAAACCTTAATTTCTTTTCGACCGAAGAAAGAAAAACAAAAACATCTTGGATGACATGGGGGTGAGTAAATTATCAGGAAATTTTAATTCTGAAGTGAACTACTCCTTTAAGGCAGTTCTGAAGATAAAAGGGCTCCAACCCCGGTACTAGTAAGGTGTACCTAATAAAATGGCCGGTCAGTGTGTATGTATATATATATATATATATATATATATATATATGCACAAACAAGCAAAAAAAAAAAAAAAACATTATATAACTATGCATAAATACATCTTGCTTTGGTAACACATTTTCAAATGTTTGCTTTAAGAGAGCATTAAGAATATGAATCCCAATTAAACTGGACGCATATGACTGAAGGAGAATCGAGAATAATAACCTTTCCCTTCATTGACTTGGGATGTGTCAGATGAACTATGTACTTAACGCCTCCCCAGGACTTGATACTTTCAATGGAGTGATTCCAAGGGATCATCGGCGGGGACACCGTCACATTCAGATGAGTTTTGTTGGATACTACTGACAGCTGTGGTGCTGCCAAAGTGGCTAAAATGAGTGAAACAGAACAGTTATAGAGAGACACTGTATAGATTTAACATTTAAGATATAAACCATCATGCAAATCAAGCAGTTTTTCAATTTATTATGATTTTTATAAACAGATAAACTGTGTTGGGTCAATCAGAGTCCTGCATTAAATCCATCAGAGAACCACTGATCTAAACACAAATATAATTGAAATGAAAGTCTACATTAGAATATCTTACTTTGCCGGAATGGAGCAAACTTGACTTCACCCACACACTGTCCATCGACAGTGATTTTGGCATGACATTTAATGGTCAATTTGGTCAAGACATCACTCATCACATGAGTCAGTTCACAAACAGGAGCGGAGATGTTCTGGCACCATGTCACCGGTTGATACGAATTCCCATAACTGCGACAGAACAGACATCAGTCAGAAGAACATTTACAAACTTACAGTGAAAACATTAAATAAAGATGTGCTGCATGCAGTGCTGGGTAGATTAGGTACAAATTCCTTGTAATTGTAGTTACTGATTCCAAATTACATGACTAAAACTGTAATTAGTAACATAATCCATTGCATTACACATTTTAGGTAATATGATCAGACCTAACATCTGACCTAACTTGTTTATCACATTTAATTGAATAGGATAATCTTGTACCACATTGATATAAAATACACAGAAAAAGAAAACAACATGAAGTGCATTAAATATTACATTATGTCAGGGTTTCCCAGACTGGGGTTTGTGAATGAACTACAGGGGGTTTATGACTTTAATGAAAAGCTAATAATTAAATCATAAAAATGTATTTTTAAATATTTAAAAAAAAAAAAGTGTTTGAAAGCCTTCCAAAGACATGGTAATATGGTTAAATGACTCACTGAGTGATAATTACAATAATAATTGTGTTCATCAGGAGTTGATTAGATATGCAATGTTGCAATGGTGAGAAAACACTCCTTAAAAATTGTATTGATTTCTGTAAATCCTGTGTGGTCCATGTGTGCAGCTCCATAAAACCAGAAAGCTTTTTTTGAAAGGACAATTTAAAAGATGAAAAAGAAGAATTAGGTAGAATCAATAGATTATGAATGATTTATTGCCATTGTGTGAGTAATATGTAATCATGCAATCAATAAAAATGTAATATAATCTAATTACAGGTACTTATTTTTTGGAATCCAATCCAATGTTACTACCAGTGTAAAACCTGAAAGGTACTTTTAAAAGTAATGCATTACAATATTGCGTTACTCCCTAAAAAAAGTAACTAATTGGGTTCAGTGGTGTAACTTTGTTTTAAAAAGTGTGTGGGGCGTGAATGTGTGTAGTGGGGGTATTGTAATTGTATTATTACAATAATAAATGCACCAAATTTATTGACATAGACCTCATGTTTAATATGATAGTTACCTCTTTAAATCTACTATTATACAATATATTGTTAGTCTTGAGAATGTTTGCATCAGTCAATAAATACATGGATCCACATTCAGTATTAGATTGTCTTGATGGACTAGTGGTAGAATTTTTGTTCAGCGTGTCAGAGGTTCTGGGTTCTAATCCGCCCTCGTGTTATTTATTTATTTTTTTTCATTAAAACCAAAGATGTTCATCAGTGATTGTATATCAAGAGCAGGGACATTGTGTGCATTTTGTTTTGTGATTTCACTGAAACGAGTCTCCGCAACAGCGTTAAGCGATAGATTGAAGTGCTCGGAAACGCATATTCACTACTGTACAGTAGATCAAACCTTTCGGCTGTGCTGGATTAAAGAAGAATAGGATACAGGAGAAGGAAGTTCTTATTTCTAAATCTAATCTCAAGTAATTTTTGCTTATTAGTATAGTTGGATCAGATCATTGAAGGTCAGCAGCAAAGACACTGGTTAATAAAGTGAGATTAAATACATAAAGTATATTTGTGTCATTTAATATAGTTAATTATTACAGGTTTGCATTTCACTGTTTTTATTCATTTTGAAGTAAAATGTAACTTAGATATTTTGTTGTAAATTTAAAAAGAGTTGCTTTACTTTAATAGTTGCTTGTAAAAGTAATCTGATTATGTAACTCAAGTTACTTGTAATGCGTCACCCCTGACACTGGTTACTACCCAGCACTGGCTGCATGTACTGTAACAGACAACACAAGTAAATTAATCATCACCCATTAATCACAGTTCTTGTTTCATTACAGTCCTGGTGGGTGTACACAGAAACTGTTTTAATTGACCAGACCAACCAGACTCTAACTATTCTACACATTACACACCCTGTTTACTGTGTGCATGTGTCATATAATGTGTAATAATGTTACATGTGAGTATCTGATATTGCATGTTTATTGTTATCTTTGGAGCAACCCTTCATATAATAAGTCAGTTCCAATGCTCATTCTCAATGCAATTGTAACGCATTTCCAATGTGTAAAATCTCTTTTTGTTGAACTAAACAGAGCAAACTGAGAAATGAAAAGCCAGGAAACAGTATGAAGGCCATTCAAAGCTCCTATTGCTCCTGTATGAAGCGCTGGCCGGATGAGAGAGGAAGAATGAGAGGTTAAGAGGTTGGACTGGTGTGTGCCGGCGAGCAGCAGCTCCACATTACAGTCGTGGGATTATCTGGAGCTTCTGAAGCTTTCGTCCCTCATCCCGTCAGCCTCACTGACCCTCCCAGCATGCACTGCTGCTCCCTCCGTTCCCATCAGATTTATTTTTTCCCATCAGTTTTTCTGCAAAGCGTAACTGTGACTGGTGCAAAAGATTCGGTGCCAAGGCCAGAAAGGGCCCACAAAATTTCGCAGACGCAGCTTCTTCCTGCTCCGATTCTAATTGCAGTTCACAAACCGAAGAAAAGATTCACAGCCGGGTGATCACAGCGTGTCCTTCACCAAAGCAAAGTCATGAGTCTGAGACTTTGTGCTGTTATTCACAGAAAACAGAAGGACTGAGAGGAAAGATTTAAACTCATGGCCAGCTAAAGCTTTATTTCAGTTATATATATATATTTTTTAAAAATTTGGTATTATTTCAGATGTTTTTTTAACTGTAAATGCCATGTGATTAATGACTCTAATGCTGCAGGAAATTATGTTATAACAACACAGCTCAAGGAAGAGACAGAAGAATAGTAGCCTAAACATGATATAAGCATGGAAAAACAGGTGCTAGAAGAATGGAAATAAAGGAAATAAAGAGAAAGAAAATCAGATGCAATGTACTGTATCTAATGTGTGCGTTTTCTACAATAGACTTCCGCTGTATTTCGGGTTTCTCAGAAACGGAAGTCGTCATAGTTGGGTAAACTTCTATAGCAGTGAATGAGAGATTACAATAAATATATTTCTTGTGTTCACACTGGCTCAAATAGCAAAAGAAAAACTTCACAATAGTGTTTTCACAACTTTCAAAAAAAGGAAAAAATAGAGAGCGATTGATAACGGCAGTCAGAAGAGAGAAAGATGTCATTTTTACCGTCACTCCCGCAGCCGCTGTGTTAGAAACACCCTCACAGCAGCGTTAAATAGTTTTTTGTAATTTGATGCAAAGGTAATATAATACTAAGTGTAGTGTTATAAATGTACATGCGTTTTTTTTTTAAATGAAAATATAAAAAACTTTTAGGATTTACAATGCTCATCACAGTCTGTGAAAAGGGTTCACTACAATGATTTGCTTTTTTCTTACAAAAAATTGTTCCCATTATTTCAAAAGACTCTGTCAAACTCCTTTTAATTCCTCTATACTTGGTGCGAGTAATTTTATATCTATAATTGCATCACAATATAGATATTTTTGTAGAAAAACCAATGAAAAACATATATTAACATATTGAAAATATTTTATTATTATTACATATATTAAAATATGTTTACATATGCTAATCTCTCTCTCTATATAATATAGATTATAATAAATTAATAATATTATTTTCTGCAGGAAAAGCAATGAAAAAATGTATTAACATTACATAGCATGTATATTTTAATAGATGTAATATTTTTTAAATATTAATGTTTATATATATATATATATATATATATATATATATACATATACACATACATATATAGTTGTATTAATATATCACATTAAAATATATTAATATATTTATAATAATATATATTTATTAAATATTTGTATATGTACATATTTTAATATATGTAATTTTTTTTAAATATATATTAATGATATATGATATTAATCATTACATTAATATTATAATACATTTATACATCAACCGATACATACATGCCTTGCAGCAAGGTATAAATGCTATGGATGTGCTCAAAGCCTAAATCAGAATTCGGAAAGGCACGGACAATGAATAACGCATTCTACGGAGCCCCTAAAGGGACATAGGCTTGCTGCATTAGAGTACAGTGCATCAGATTTCACGTATCACGTAGTACCTCTGCTCCTTAGAGTACGTGTGATTACGAATTGGAAAGTGAAAGTGAAAAACGAGCACGCATTCAAAAGCAATTTCAATACCTCGCATATCAATTGCTGAAGTCCTCAGATTATATACAATATAATTAGCCAACTATAAAATTGCAAGAGAATCTAAAAGCATTGAAATATATTTATGTCCCTTCCGTAGATTGCGTCATTTCCTTTCCGAATATAGTATTCGGCTTTGGGCACATCCCTAATAAAATCTCTACTGGACACATTCGTACTGTCAAAAAAAAGACAAAGGAAAAGCAAAGGAAAAGTAGTCAGTCAGGTTTTCCTCTGGCTCCGTCACTCACAGGTTGTACTGAACACTGTAGAGAACCGTTTGACCCGGAATGTCAACAGCATCCCAATGGAGAACGCTGAAGAAATTCTTGGACTTGAAATAAGCCTTCGTCAGATTACAGCTCTGGCACCAACAACCTACACACAAATAGGAGACGAGAGAAATAAAAGTGACTCAAAACTCTGAACATCTTCCATTGTGGTGTGATGATAGAATAAATCAGACTTCTAGACTTAATGTCTTTTGTCTAAAAGTAAAGTGGATCCTTTCTTCCTTGGGAAGGTTTTCCATTTATACCCTACAGTTGCTGTGGTTACAACACACACATAACAGCACTAACACACATCAGAACAGACACCAGCACCCACATACACACGGCATAAGCTCCCATAATAATCATTCTACACGCTACCAGGAGAGGAAACAACATCCTTAAAGCTACATCCACAAACCCACTCCAGTTATTCAGGCTGTTTGGACATGAATCAATAAATCGTAGCATAATGCTACATAACCTTTAAACCTCAACTTTCCTCTTGACAAACTTTCCTTTTCTACTTTCAGCAATTGATGGACAGAGTTTGATGAGTATCTGACAGCAAGATGATGATCCCAGTTCTCCATCGATCATAAGCCTAAATGAATAATCTCTTCACGTTTTGGTTTTCCTCGAGGAAAACTGAACAGCTCCAAGCATACCAGAAGGCCTTATGACTTTTGCAGAAAGTGTAAGACAAAGCCCAAGTAACTTCTAGAGACGGTGCAACACTCACAGAAAATATGAATAAAAATAGGTTTTGATTAAATAAAATGTGCCAGGTGGTCTGTAATTTGATTAGAAACTGAAATATAATACTAAAGGAGTTCAAGTACACAGACTTTAAATTCCTTTTGTGTCTGCACAAATACTACTAATAAAAAACATTAAAATAACGAACCAACTTTAAGCCCCACATGCTTTATGACCTTTAGTTATAAGGGAAACACTTTAAATATACTGATTCATTTCTTTTGCACAGGAAAAATATGTATGTAAATATGTAAAAATACTATAAAAAACATAATGTTGATGCAATCTCAAATTATGATTAATTCCCTGTAATTTTAAATGGTAAAACTTTAAATTACAGCACATATCCGCATTTCATTGTTTGACAAAAAAAGGGAAAATTCTGTAAGTAAATAAATAAATATATATATATAATAAAAAATACAGACCATTACCTTGTACCATTAATATATACCATTAATATATACTATTACCTTTGTGATGTAAAGTGAATAATTTAGACATACTGCTCAAATTAAGCAAAAATCAAAACTTGCGCTAATTGTCACAAATGTGCAAGGAAAAAACAGCTAAATAAATATATATTGTCACTGAGAGAAAAAAGAAATTAAAATAAAATAAAACTAAAACATTTTAAAAATGTAAAAATATTTTTAAATCAATAAAATGGAAAATAAATTTTTTTGTGGCCATTAACTATTTATAAATATTTATTTTTATGTTTATTTTATATATAGAAATATTCAGCCCATACATTTTCTCAATTAAAAAAAAAAAAAGAGTTGATTTTAGACAAATTTTTTGGTTTTATTTTACTCACCAGCACAACAGAGCAAAAAAATGGCAGCTCTGAGAGGCCACATATCCAGACGTGTGAGAATATCTCCAAATGAGAAACTTCAGATAAAAATCCACTGGTCAGAGACACAATCCTCTCATTATTTCCTTGAGACTCTCCCACTAATTGTCATTTCCACAAAAAAAATCACATTAAGTTGTACGGTGGGACATGCGCAACACAATGACAGAGTCCGTCCCCGCTTTACACGCTCTGGTACATCTCTAACCAGTCTGGAGAAACGTCTACCCATCCTCAGGTGTGCCTGTGAACTTTGGAGCGTCTTATCAGCATGTTCCTGTTTTCTGCTGTTGGCCTCCACCCATTAAGGGGCGTCTATAGAGGTGTCCTCACCACAACCACATCTAGAATTTCAGGTTTTATCAGCTGAAAAACTGAAACTGGAAATGAAGCACTTCACAGAAAGGTGTGGGAGAAAGGAAGCACACCTTCGGGCTGGGATGAGGGTGGTTCAGTTGGCATGTGCTGTACTATATTACCTGTAATGACATAAAACACAATCATTTTACAGCATGACATCACATGTAACTGAATGCGTGACTGACGAACAAAAGTAAACAAAAGGTTAACTTTGGTTTATGAACAGTGTCGGGTGTAACGCATTCCAAGTAACTTGAGTTACAGTATGTAATCATTTTACTTTTTCAATTAAATAGTAAATGAATGCATTACCTTTTCAATTTATGACAAAATATCTAAGCTACTTTTTCAAATAAGTAACCAAGTAACTTTTTCACATTTATTGACTGACAGCTCTGCTGTGCTTATTCATTTCACTTTTGGTGTGAAAGGGCCTTTACATTAACCAAAAATAGAACTTTTTTGTTGTTATTAAAAAACAAACAAGCAAGCCCAGCCCAGGTGAGAAAAGTAATGCAAAAAAAAGTACATAATTAACACAATTAGTTACTTTTTTAGGGAGTAACGCAATACTGTAACGCATTACTTTTAAAAGTAACTTTCCCCAACACTGTTCATTAGTCCTTGTTAGTTAAGGATTAGTATTTGCGTGTCTATCAGTGGGCAGGACTGTTTTGAGTAATTTACACATGACAATGATGAAGACACATGGTTCAACATGGGCGACCAAGGCTCATTGATGCACGTGGGGAGCGAAGGCTGGCCCGTGTGATCCGATCCAGCAGACGAGCTACTGAAGCTCAGATTGCACAAGAAGTTAATGCTGGTTCTGATAGAAAGGTGTCAGAATACACAGTGCATCACAGTTTGTTGTGTATGGGGCTGCATAGCTGCAGACCAGTCAGGGTGCCCATGCTGACCCCTGTCCACCGCTGAAAGAGCCAACAGTGGGCACGTGAGCATCAGAACTGGACCACGGAGCAATGGAAGAAGGTGGCCTGGTCTGATGAATCACGTTTTCTTTTACATCACGTGGATGGCCGGGTGCGTGTGCGTCGCTTACCTGGGGAACACATGGCACCAGGATGCGCTATGGGCAGTGTGATGCTTTGTGCAATGTTCTGCTGGGAAACCTTGGGTCCTGCCACTTTGACACGTACCACCTACCTAAGCATTGTTGCAGACCATGTACACCCTTTCATGGAAACGGTATTCCCTGGTGGCTGTGGCCTCTTTCAGCAGGATCAAAAAAGCAAAGCAAAAATGGTTCAGGAATGGTTTGAGGAGCACAACAACGAGTTTGAGGTGTTGACTTGGCCTCCAAATTCCCCAGATCTCAATCCAATCGAGCATCTGTGGGATGTGCTGAACAAACAAGTCCGATCCATGGAGGCTCCACCTCGCAACTTACAGGACTTAAAGGATCTGCTGCTAACATCTTGGTGTCAGATACCACAGCACACCTTCAGGGGTCTAGTGGAGTCCATGCCTCAACGGGTCAGGGCTGTTTTGGCAGCAAATGGGGGACCAACACAATATTAGCAAGGTGGTCATAATGTTATGCCTGATCGGTGTGTATATATATATATATATAAATATAAATACAATCAGGAAACTGAGGTTGAAGAGCCAGAAATGCTGCTCTCACAGGCTATTTGTGTAGTATGTTTCAGGCTTTACACCATCCCTGCTCTGTGAAAGACGTGTCATCTAGCATGTCTGTCTAAACAATAACATCTCTCCTATTCTTATTTGCTGTTTGAGTCTAGTTCTGTCAGATGTGATTCCTCACAACTCCTATTTCACTGAGATCTGTCATGCAGAAGGACATTTTCTGCAAGCTATTCCATAAAAAAAATAATCGCTAGCACCTTTAATCTCAAACAGATAGTGAAGTCAATGGCTGAAATCCAGACAGTGAGTGGAAAATAATCTGACACTCTCATTGATGAGACGGAATTCATACATGTGAAACACAAAACAGGTAATATGATGCACTGCAGGAACAAACCCAGTTCCACTTTTCAGGATACTGTATTTTAAAGATATCTTTGTAAAATCAATAAGCTTTACAGATCTTAACAGGCATGTGTTTAAATAATATTTTTCATGCTTGTACAGTGAACCAGTTATTGCACATACACCTGTGGAACAGTCCTTAAAGGGACAGTTCACCAAAAAATGAAAATTCTGTCATCATTTACTCACCCTCAAGTTGTTCCAAACCTGTACATATTTCTTTGTTCTGCTGAACACAAAGGAAGATATTTGGATGAATGTTTGTAACCAAAGCGCGAGTTGTTAAAGCTCCGCCCTCTTCTGGAAAGGGGGCGGGAGCAGCAGCTCATTTGCATTTAAAGCGACACACACAAAAACTGTGTGTTTTTACTCACACCCAAATAGGGGCAAATTTGACAAGCTATAATAAATGATCTGTGGGGTATTTTGAGCTGAAACTTCACAGACACATTCTGGGGACACCAGAGACTTATATAACATATTGTGAAAAGGGACATGATAGGTCCCCTTTAAAGAACATTTCTGTGACATTATTTTCATGAATATATATATATACAGTCAAACCAAACATTATTCAGACATTTTTTATATATTTTTACTAGTGGGTTCAGGACACTATAGTTCATTTATGTAAGTGAGGATAGCAAAATAAAGTAAACTGTGACATATTATACCCAAAAATTCTTCATACAGTGGACTACCAGTAAAACTGATAAAAATGTGGAACCAAAAATTATTCAGACACTTTGACCTGACCATGTTTTGCTTAAGTGTTATCTGACATAATTAAGATACATTTTTTCTGACACAGTTTAACTCTTGTCATATTTTATTATAATTTTTTAAACTATAGTGAATAAACTGTAATAATGAATGAAATGTTCAAGGTGTCTGAATACATTTTGGTTTGACTATATCCAACTTTATCTGCATATATACAGTATACTCACGTACGGCGATATATACAGCACCAAACATACGCTGATTGGCTTACTTCTGTTTTGTCTTCAGACTGTTCTGAAGGTGCTTTTGAGTTTCATCTGCTGGCTGACTCCCGTCACTGAGACGATTCAAAGCGAGTGTGGCCTGACTCCGATGGCAGCTTTGAAGTCAGTCAACGGTGGAGACAGATCTGAGCTTCTCAGCCTCAGGAAACCCATCGCTGACTTTCCTCCAACGCACTGCCACAGTCACAGCTAATCCAAGCGTCAAACACGCCTCATGCCTCATCAACACACCAAATAATTGTGTACCTTGATCTCGGGGGAGACGATCATGTCAAGAATAAATGAGGCAAATCTTCTTCAGGGTTACGTCTCATCATGATTGAAGCACTGTGTCATATGAAAAATATGTTTTGCAAAACATCAGGTGTAAAGGTCAAGTGTGTAATTTCTGCAGCACCACAATTACAATCTGTTAGATTGAGCGGCCCGACTGGACGGAACATTACATGTTATGGCATTTTTTGCTGGGGTTTTATCTGCTTGTCTGATCAATGGAAGAGTGTGTGCATTATTTCTGTAATTCTGTTTGGTGCCACTAGTGCAGAAACGACACACTTCTCCTTCTACTTACAAATTAGAAAAAAGGAAAGATAAAATGTCGTGAAGCAACAAAATTCTAGCGACAAAATCAATCAAAAATCACAGCCAATTAGAAGAGCATGTGGGCGGAGTCTCTCTTTAAGCACACTGCACTTGCAATTAAATTGATAAGTACATAATCAAATTCATATATATTACACCATTTTAACATTATTAAAAAATACATACCTTTGTCACTGAATACACTTGTTTGTTCACATTGAGTGCTGCAGTGATGGTGTATTTTTGTAGGCCAACAAGGAAGTTCGCAACTTCACATCAGACCAGTATTGCCAAGTCTGTGGTTTTCCTGCGGAAATGGGCTACTTTTACACTGTTGCCGTGGGTTGTTTTTCATATCGCAGGTTGAAGCGACCCCAAATAACATGATATTTAGCCCCTGGAATGCAGAAGTTACCAGGGGAACACCACCAAAAATGCAGATTTTACCCCCCGGAACGTGATTTTTGCCGTGGGACCCCTCCCCTAAAAGGCGATTGGGCTAGTTTTGAACTAGTTTTGAATAGCAATTGGGCAGGTTTTGTTGTAAGTTAATGATTCATATATGTTTTGTCCATCAAGATCATTTTCACAAATGAACCCAACTTTTATGAATGATGAAACCTAAATACAATCACCAAAAAATAAAAAGCTAAACATAGACTATAAACGAACTACACCACGGTCACGTCTTCAAAGTCACCATCCGTCTGACAACTCTTTCAGTCTTTATTAAAAAAAAAAAAAAAAAAAAAATCCCTGAAAGGTCGAGTTATAATATAGTAGTCAACATCTGAAGTGGATCAAAACCTTTCATCAAAGTTGTCCTAAAACTTTCCTCTTAGGACAACTTAGTTCTTAGGACAATTCTGATTAACTTTTTTGATCCACTTCAAATGTTGACTACTGTAGTTTGAAAGGGCATGATTCTAAACAAAACGAGGCTGTAAAAGCAGCTAGTGAGTAGATGAGTTTACCTGTTAATGACCCCAACCCAAATCCAATCAAAAAATTCACTTTGAGACGATTGAACTGAAAGTATGTCATCTCTGCAGCACTCAATTGAGTTTACAGCTTAAACGTTCTTATTTCCTTTAATTTTTTTTCAATTTGTAAATTAACCATTGTTGCTTTCAGTATGGCTATAATGGTCACGCAAAATGATATTAACATTAAAAAAGCACATAAATCAGTACCGGAGATTATCATTGTCATACTTTGTACGTTGTTGTTCCAGCCGCGAAGTCACAGAAATAAAAAACGTTTCTAAAATAGAATCCTCTGTCGCTCTGACTTGCGACTCTACAAAAACTCTGATAAAGATACCTCAATAATTTTGTAATGCATTAAACAGCAACAAAAAAACTCATTACTGTAATATGCAATAATCAATTTCTTAGTTAAATTGTGAAAAAGATTAAAAGCAAAAAAAAAAAACTACTTCACATTATTACAGCAATGAGGATGTAATGTGAATCGCCACTGAGAAAGAGAAAAATGTTGCAAAAAATTAATTGTTCTAAAAAAGCCTTTCATTTTCTTTAAGTAAAAATAAATAAAAAGAAAAGTAATATTGTGAAATATTATTAAAATTACTGTTTTCTATGTGAATATACTGTAAAATGTAATTTATTCCAGTGATCAAAGCTGAATTTTCAGCATCATTACTCCAGTCTTCAGTGTCACATGATCCTTCAGAAATCATTCTAATATGCTGATTTGATGCTCAAGAAACATTTCTGATTATTATCTATGTTGAAAACAGTTCATATTTTCGTGGAAACCATTACATTTTTTTTCAGGATGCTTTGATGAACAGAAAGTTCAAAACAATATACATTTTTTCCTGTTGATTTTGGGGTAAAATATGATCTGCACATGTTTTTCACTCTGATAGTATTTGGGGCAACTGTGCAATTATAAAATTGAATTTCCAGGTTAGGCACATAAATTCCCTCAGGTTTCAGAATGAATCACAATGAATAGCCACCTATGATGTCATGATCATAAATAACCACCAACGTCCTTATACTTCACTAACAACCTCGTGGAAGGACTCTTTGTCAAGCGATTGCACTGTTCGCTTCGAACATCCCTACGGATAGCATGCCCATTCCCACAATGTCCTTCAGGGATGCAAAAAAGTCATTTGGAATCCGCCTGTGTGTGAAGCACTCAGAATGTGAGATGACTTTAAACGCAAACCATAAATGAGAGAGAAGACGCAGCATTATCAAAATCACACAGCTACAAAATGCAAGGTGTTCTTTGTCTCCATGGAAGAAAAGAAACTAATTACACAGCAGTGACAGCTCGATCGATAGCGCCGCAGAGCCTTGCGGTCGTATCCCTTGGAAACTGAGCTCACCTGCAGAACTGGAGAAGAGATGAGCTCTCACAGACACTCAGTGATAATTGGAGGACACGTCTAACCTCACACCGCTCGCTAACCTGTCCTGGACCTGCAGAGTTATTTTAGTACCATTGAGATACTATTATAGATTTTATTCATATTTTGAAATTGTTTTTATTTATTTACTTTTCCCCCAATTTTAATTTTAGTAAAAATTTTATATATTTATTATTAATTTTTATTTGAGTTTTAGTTTCAGTTATTTTAGTACATTAAGTTAAAGAATTAGTTCACTTCAAAATGAAAATTTTCCGTATGCAGCCTTCAAATGTGACCTCCGGAGGATGCAGTCTTCGAAATGAGACGCAGCTTTGGTCGGTGTTGTATTTGTCCCGCCCCTCCTCCACTCTGATTGGACGGCTGGCTAAAAAGTGACAGTGATGAGCGCAGCATTTTACTCAAAGTTAAACATACTTCAACTCAAGGCAACCGGTAAAAAACGCCATGAAAAAGACGCTCAGCGCCTCGTTACGCTCCTGCTGTTTAATAAACGTGGTTCTTCCTTTGAAAACAATTGGAAAAGTATGCTAGCGGCTGAAAAAAAAAAAGCTTTGGTGGACACACGGCCTAATGACTGGCTAGCTGACATGGAGTTTCAAAATTACTTATAGTTAGTAGAATGTCTAAAGTGGACTATGGAAATAAAGTACTACCTAAGTTAAACTAAATGAAAATGAGAAATATGTCCTTGGCATCTAGCTGAAATAAACTTTAAGTTTAATATTTTATTTTATTTCAGTTAACATTTATTTCAAGTTAAATAATTAAATAATTTTTAGTTTTAGATTTAGTAAACTATATATGTACAACCCTGGTAACCAGAGGGAAAGTTCATTCAAAAGAAAAAACAAACAAACAAACAACAACAACAACAACAAATAAATCATCACACTCACCCTCATGTTGACTTTTCTGACATTATTTTCCGTCTTCCATGAAGCACATAACAAGATGTTTCTGAGTTTCTGTTTTTCCATACAATGAAAGTAGATCATAGATGCTTATTAGCTGGACCAGCCTGAAAAATGATTTCAAAAACATTAAAAAAAAGAGACAAAACATTTACAAGATTTTCTGAGCTCCAGCAGAGACAATCTGAACACAGTTTGAGACATTGTTGATCTTTTCTGAAACTCTACAGGAGATGTGCTGGGGTCATTTTCTCAGGAGAAACATCTGGATGCTAAAGACAGATGCTGCGTCCCAATTCACCTACTTATACAATGCCCTAAAAATACTGTTTTTGTGAAGAAAAAGGACAGCTCTGTCACTTAGTTACGTGCATCCTGTCACCGTTTAAACTGCCCTGTCAATCACCAGTTAAAATCCTCCACATTTAATTTTAATTTAATTTCCTACTGTTTTGGAGAGAAATGTAGTCGCACGTTGATCTGCTAGTCGTGGGTCTTTCATGCAGAGAACTCTCCTCATGTATTTGCAATTTTCATAATGATGCCTTTAAAAGTTAATGACCAAACATATCATTAAAAAAGTTCACAATGCTGTTACAGATGAAATATAATGTGGATAACATTTAATAAATATCTTTTCGTCAGGTTAGATAATGATAATTAATCTCTCAATCCCCTTTATATAAACCTCTTAACAGTTGGACTTGCACATCTGCCATGTTTGTAGTTTTTTAACACTTTTAATTCATGTTTGTAGTTCTAATCAAATCCTCGTCCAATGTGCAATGGGCTGTGGGCAATATTAGCCATTAGAGTGTGCATGTACCTGCACCTTCGGATTCTAATCGGAAAAAGTACATCATCCGGGTATATTTGGAATACAATTTGGGACAACCTAATTCTAATTTTGAATACAATTTAAGATGGATAGTATGCAAACTGGGACACAGCATGAGTCTCATTTTGTTCTGCATTCAATCTCCTTGTTGTCCAAGAGAAACAATTGAGATATTACTGAGATGTCATTTGTGATTTTTCTTTTCTCATGGCACAATCCAGGCAGCCCGATTGCACTTAGATCGATTTTGTCTCTGCCCGACGGATCAAATCACTGACCTCCAGAAACATTTTTCTAAATTTCATTTGCCGTGACATTTTCCTTAATTATTGATTACCGTGACACGGAAAGCATGTTGAATAACAATAGCTCCTGTAAAATGCGAAAAAGCCAATTATCTGGGCGCTAAAAGACTTTAATATTAAAATACCGCCAGAGAAAAGGCAAGATGCATGCATTAAATGCAAGACTGTGAAATTGTTACCCTTTAGGGTACGTGAAATGATCAAAATATGCTGTGAAATGCTGCTTCAGATACTGTACGTACCTCACCGATCCGCTCAGAACCACACAGAGAGGATGAGCGGCCTCTGGGAATTCTGCTCCTTTATGCTGGAGCGAGTAAAACTTCAGAACACAAAGAGAAAACAAGGTAAAAGCACTCGTAACTTTCAAGTCACTTAAGATCCTCTACGGCAAAGCTTTTAAACAATGTCAAAATCTGACTGAACACCAAAGTCAGAGCCCAGAAGCTGCACAGCAGCACAATCAAACACGGCTCCCCTCAGAAGTCTTTCTCTCTGTTATTTTGTGCTTTCTGTAGAAATGACTGAATTCTCAGTATTGTCTGTGGTGCTGCGGCATATACTGTATGGAGCTGGGCCATACATCAAATATGTATAATATATTTGCTATCATTTAGCAATACTTTCAATACTGTTATGATCTAACGGTGCGTGTCCACTGGCATGGAACGAGTGGAGCAGAGCAAGCATTTTCAATTAATTCCTATGGAAATTGAACTTCATGCTCAAGTGGTGAATTGTGGGATTGAAGAGGACCAGAGGAAGCAATGAGAGTTGAGGCTGCGTCCGAAAACTGGAAAATGCTGCCTTCGGAGGACACATTTCAAGGTAGGAAGACATGAGAGGTAGGAAGACCTGAGATACCTTCCTCTGATCGATTTTCGAAGGCAGCATAGATATATCCTTCACTGCCTTTGATATCCCACAATCCTGTGCTTTCCATTCTGTGACAGTTGAGCTAGAACAATAAAGATGATGTCTGAAAGTTGTGTTTGTGTGTAAATGTACGTTTTTGACCAACATTTTCCACTTTTGATGTCATTTCTAGCGAGAAATTACTACTGTAGTAATTAAATATTTGTTTAGCTCTCACCAAAGCTCGCACTATTTTGCGGTAGATCATTAAATTGTTACACTGCCTCAGAAGTCTGTCTGGAATCAGTTTCGTGAGGTGCCTTTATGCACAAATGCTGCCTTACAAGTCATTGCCTGATAGGGCAGCGAGGCAACAAGTCAGCTGCCTAGGTTTTTGGATGCAGCCGCAGAGAGCGTGAAAAGGTTGGGCAGTTCTCAACTTTATGCACATATCAAGCCAAAAACGCAGATGGCAGCCAATCGCTGTGAGGTTCAGGTACTGACGTGTGTTTTGAGTGTTTGAGAATATGCATTTTGAGCCGGAGTTTATGCTGAATTTAGTGCATAAATCATACTGTGTGTAAATATTGCAGTTTGGATGCTTTCATTATACTGTTATACTGTGTGATTATACTGGCTGGGTTTACAAAAGTTTATAAAATGGACATACAGTGCCTATAGAAAGTCACAATACCCTGTGGAAATCTTTACCTTTTGTCACATTACACCCTGGAAAATAAAATAAATTAAGTCCAACTTTTTTGAGCTGTATGTACACATTATAAGCTTCATCATCAAAGTGAAAATAACATTTTAAAACATTCTGGAGGAAAATTAAAAAATTAATTAGTGAAATAACTGGTTTGGTAAAGTGATCAGCCCCTAGGGGCTGTTTACACGTCACCACGTTCAACTAAAAACGGTATGCGTTTTGGCCGTTCATTTACACGACATTGGCGTTTTGGTGGCCTTAAAACGCAAACTTTTGAAAACAGGTTTCAAAGTGCAAGTATTTAAAAATGATATCGTTGTCATCACCATGTAAACTGCAAAAACGCAAATCTTTCTTCGCATAATCTTTCTTTACAAAGTTGACATCGGCAATTACTTGTCCTGCATGCGTAATACAGCGCTTTTAGTCATTTTCACAGATCAATGTGAACTGGGATAGTTTTGATAACGTTGTCATCTGTACAAATAAAAAACGTTTCCGTTTTTAGTACATCGTTATTGTGTAAGTGTACCCTTAAGGTGATGATACATGGGGCAACTTTTTGAGCCATGTTCAATGTTGCTTGGGCACTTTCCCATTGAGAATGAGCAACAAATTTCTATCTGGATACTTTAGATTGGTTGTGGGCAATTTTTTGAGATCCTCCAATCAGAATGCTAACAGCCGATCACATGACCGGCTTGGAGATTTCAGGAAAATTTCAAACAAGATGGCGGCCTCTCAGCGGCAGTGGAGCGAAGAAAAGGAGCATGAACTTATATCTTTTTACACTGGTAATGTAAAAAGTTGTAAAAGTTGTCATGTGTCAACCCCAAACAGGGAATTTACCTTATTTAATGCTTAAAATACCAACAGGTGTCCAATTTAATGTGCTTAGGATGTAATTTAGCCATCAAATATTTTCAGTTAATTACTAAAAAGACGCGTTCTGTTTAACGTCTGTAGTGGCGTATGGCACGTGAAAGTAGCTTTTGACGCGATCGACATGGGTTCGAATCCGCCTTTTGCCAAATTCACAAATCACAAATCAGATCAGAAAAGGCATTTATATTTAATAAAAATGAAGAAAATATTTGAAAAGTTGAAATAAAGTGTCTAACAAGTGTTTATAATAAAGTACTTATTGGGTTGGCAATAAATTTGCTCCTCTCTGATTGGTTGCTGCCAACTATCCGTTGCCCTAATTAGTGCCCTGTGTCTCACCAGATTGCCCGTTGACGGCAACATTGCCCAGCAACATTGCTCAAAATGTTGCCCCATGTATCATCACCTTTAGAGTATACTTAGAGAATATAGAGTATAAACTTGCGCAGGTGCAACCAATCAACTTCCAGATCAAACACCAGGCTAATTGCCCCACCTGACATCAATTGTAGTGGTTTTGATTACTTCAGAATAAAACCTGTTTCTTGAAGATTCCATTGTTAGTAGTGCATGGCACTGCAAAGAATTCACCATGGTTGGGAAAGTGCTTTCAAAAGGCCTCCAGGATAAAGTTGTAGAAAGGCACATGTTAAGAGAAGGTTACAAAAACTTTTCAAAGGCTTTAGCTATCCCTCTGAATACTGTTCAGAGCATCATTAACAAGTGGAAAGCTTATGGCACCACCAACACATTGCCTAGATCAGGCCGTCCATCCAAACTGGATGACCGAGCCAGGAGGACATTGATCAGAGAAGCTACCAAGAGGCTAAAGGCAACTTTGAAGGACTTACAAGGCTTTATGGCTGGGACTGGTCGGTGTGTGCATGTGACAACTATCCCACAAGATTTACACAAAGCTGGCCCATTTGGCAGGGTGGCAAGAAAGAAGCCCTTCCTGAAAAAGTGCCACATACAGTCTCCTTTGCGCTATGCAAAAACACACCTGGAAGACTCTGATGCCATCTGGCAAAAAGTGCTATGGTCCAAAATTGACCTTTTTTGGACTGAACTCCAAGCTCTATTTTTGGTGAAAAGCAAACACAGAACACCACCCAAAACACACCAAGCATGGTGGTGGCAGCATCATGTTGTGGGGGTGTTTCTCTTCAGGGGGACTGGCCGATTGGTCAGGATTTAAGGGAAAATGGATGCTGCCAAGTACATCCAAATTCTTGAGGAAAACCTGAGTAAGATGAGCAGGTCATTCACCTTCCAACACGACAATGATCTTAAACATACCGCCAAAAGAACAACGCAATGGCTTAAGGATAGGAAGGTGATGGCCAAATCAGAGCCCTGACTTAAATCCAATAGAAAATCTGTGAATGGACCTGAAGAGAGCAGGCCATTGCCACTCACCACAGAACTTGAGCAATTCTGCAAGGAAGAATGAACAAATATTCCCCAATCTAGGTGTGCAAAGCTAGTACAGACAAATCCAAAAAGATTAATGGCTGTAATTAAAGCAAAAGGTGGCTCTACGAAGTATTAAATCAGGAGACTGATATTTCATTTTTAAAAATTATTTCTGAACTGTTGTCTTTTTCTTTTCTCTTTTTTGTTTTGCTTTGTTGTAAGGCAAAATTTGTAAATAAAGATGATTTTTTTTTTTTTTTTTAAGGGGTTTTGATTTCAGTCTATACGACAAATAAAGTAACTATTTCAAAGGGGTATGATGACTTTCTACAGGCATTGTATATCAGCAAATCTTTACTTAGGGCATTCAGAAACAAAACTTGCCTCTTTCCAACTGTATTCGCTTGTATCATGATTATATTGCCTGTTTGTTGAAAAAAACATAGATTAAACACATTTGCTACTGACACACGTAAAGTGGAGGCATTTTAGCATCATCAGTGGCACTGAGCAAAGTTTTGCTGTTGTAGTGGACATTCACTGTGAAACCCACGTCTAGACACTCATATATGAGAGCATTAAAACATTAAAGTTCAACTAAAAATGTAAATTCAACTAGAATTGCAAATTTCTCACCCTCATGTCGTTCAACCTGTAGGTTATTTTTTTTCTTAGTTTTAGTTAGCCTACTATTTTTTTCCTGCATGTCATGTCCGGGGCTCCGTAATAATATGCAAGGCAATAACATAAAATCTGCAGAAATATTCAATAAAATGCAAGGCAATAACATAAAATGCATTCTAAAAAATGATGGGTTAAAAACAACCCAAACTGGGTTGAAAATAGACAAACTCAGCGACTGGGTTGTTTTATTCCAGTGGTTGGGTTAAATGGTTGACCAACCTGCTGGGTAGTTTTATTTAACTCAACTATTGTTTAAAAATTACTGTATTGCTCACTTAAAATGAACCCAAAATATGTTGGAAATGAACATTTATTAATAAGTTTAATGAATAATAATTAAACAATAAACATTTATTAAATTGCTTATTAATAAATGTTTACCTTTTGATTATTGTTGACATTATGTGTCTGATTTTTAATTTCCAATCTATTTTGGGTTCATTTTAAGCCAGCCATATAGTCATTTTTAAACAATATTTGGGTTAAATAAAACTGCCCAGCACGTTGGGCAAACATTTAACCCAACCGCTGGGTTTGTCCATTTTGGGTTGTTTTTAACCTGGCATTTTTTTAGAGTGTGTAATAAATAAAATTGTATGCTTTTATTTTATAGTTTTTTTTCCCCCTAAAACAATCTGTGCAAAAAAGCAATAAAATGCTATGCAATGAAATGAAAACAACAAATCCCAGATTCGCACTGGGCCTGCTCTTAGCTCACTTTAAGCTTTCAGTTATCAGTCATGAGTCTCAAACACTACACAGTTCCACAGTGTGGCATTCTGACTCGATCGAGAAACATTGCAATGCATTATATGAATGCATGTGCGGTAGATGTTGCAGACCAAGTATGAATCATCATCAGTGTCAGCATCTTCAGTCTTCAGAGAGTTCAGAGAGTCTGTAGAGCTGAGAGACAATGACAACATGAACTCAGACAAATGGCTGCAGGACTTCATTTGTCAGCAAACATCAGTGAAGTCCAGCTATTCCGTCTCCATGGAGAGAAAACCTCAGCTGAACGGTTTAAAACCAACTCAACGTGAAGTCACCCGGGGCTGTTATGGCATGTTTTCCATCAGGGGACATGGGAGATCAATACCGCAGTGAAAATCTGGATCATAGCTGCTTAATTCAATAAGCAAAACACACCTTGAAGGCATCCCAGAGGATTTAGCTGGCGCGCTGTCAACCGAAGCCTCGCAAATGTAGACGGTCTGCCCCAAAGCCATGCTTGCACAGAGACTACAAATTGTTCCATCCTGTACTCTTATCAGGCAGTGCAGCACAGATTTAAGATTGGGAGAGAGGTGGACCTTCACACATAGAAGAGGCCATCTTAGTTTTAGTAAAAATTTGTTTCAGACTAAAAATGTCGACACAATGTGTACTTGCTATGTATGTTCTGAGACCAGCAATATTAATTTCTCATCCATTTTGTTCCATTCTCTGCTTGTTGATGTCGTTGTACAGCAAGAATGTTGTGACAGTTGGTCGGTGTTGTATTTGTCCCGCCCCTTCTCCACTCTGATTGGACGGCTGGCTAAAAAGTGACAGTGATGAGCGCAACTTTTTACTCAAAGTTGAACATTCTTTAACTCGCGGCCACCGGTAAAAAGCGCTGAGCGCTCAGCGCCTCGTTACACTACTGACAAAAATGCGGCGCTCTCATTGAAAACAATCAGAAAAGTATGCTAGCTGCTGGAAAAATGCGCGTTCAGTTTACTCCACGTGCTTGAGTCTGTCGACAACAGGACATATGGAAGAGTAAACAGATCGTTTGTGTCTCTGTACTAAGGGTACCAGCAACAGGAACAAGTTGGTTTATTTTTAATGGTGTCCTGGATTGCGTCGGAGGATTATATGTTTGTTCGGAGCATTTGACTGCAGATTGTTTTGTAAACGAGTGTAGTGGAGAGTTCGCAAAGAAACTTTTGTTGACAGATGAAGCAGTCAACTGTATTGGATCTGACAGCAGCTACTGTATATCACAAACCGCAAATAAATGATTTCATAATGCTTTGTCTGTAAATGACGGTTTTATATGGATAATGTTTTCAAAACACTTACTCACATGAAATAGTGAGTGGGCCTTAATACTTTTCCTAGACAATGACATTAGCCAATCATAACAGTGGCCGTTTACTGACAAGCCTTAAAGGAGCCGTGTCTTAAAAACATAATTTCAGACAGACGGTCAGAATGAAGGTTGAAATTAATTGTTTTTCCACATATATATTTGTTGGGTTTTTTTTGTGTGCAACAAAACTTCATTAACATTTTAAGTTAACTAAATTTAGCATTCTAGGTTTTACTTACTATTGGAGTAAGTGTCATGAACTTAAACTAAAACTATTAACACTTTATTGTTAATTGAAATAGCTAAAATAAAGACTGCATTTTAGTTTTTACTTTCTTCAGGGTTGTTATTATTGTGAACTAAAACTAAAACTATTAAAAAAATAGCTGATTGAAATAATGCTGAAATAAAATAAATATTACAAGAAAAACTTAATATAACAGAATAAATCATATAAAATAAATAACAGTGCTTTCTACATGACTACTACAAAACCCTAATAAGATTCCTGTGATTTACAAGTAGATCAGTGTGAACTTCTTCCACTAAGTAGGTTTTAATGCTTGTTTACATTGTTGTACCTGAGTCAGATGCTGTGGTTACTTCACTGACAAAGGCTATACACAGATTTCAGAGTGGTTTATTGGTATGTTTACTTCTCTTTTGACACAAAGAAGAAGTGTTAACTTCCCTAAACCATGTACACTGCTTTGTGTGTTCAGAGACAATATCCCCTCAGAAATCACGAGATAATTTAACACTCAAACCACTTAACACTGCAGGAAACCAACATAGACTTTACAGCCGTACGCTTCAGTGAGCAAACAATGGTTGTTTCATGTTTAGCCTACAGTTAACTATGCACTTAAAACACACTGCAGATATATTCAATGAAAGCAATGCATCCATCTTTATAAAACCAACATCTTATACAGTTACAGTTGCACAATCGCTCAAGAACGTGCATGTGCATATGAATGAACTAAAATGCCTTTAAGAGTTAGTGCATTAACTTGATTGATTCAGTTGTGCACAGGATAGATTTTTTGAAGTTGTCAAGTTTTTCAGGTAGAGTTAAATAAAGAATAGTGATGGAGAAGGTTAGGGAAAGTGATTTTGTACCTCTTCCAACCCTCTACATTGTGAGTAAATCACTTGCATATGTGACTAAATTTCATGCTAGATGACTAAATGTCTGTGGTTAAAGGGTTAGTTCACCCAAAAATGAAAATTCTGTCATCATTTACTCACCCTTATGTTGTTCCAAACCTGTACGATTTTCTTTCTTCTGTTGAACATAAAAGAAAGTATTTTAAACAATGTTGGTAACCAGACAGTTGACGGTAGCCATTGACTTCCATAGTAGGAAAAAAAAAAATACTATGGAAGTCAGTGGCTACCGTCAACTGTCTGCCTGTCTCATACAGGTTTGAAACAACATAAGGGTGACTAAATGATGACAGAATTACCTCAAAGGTCAATGCAGATGAGGTAACTGAGTTTGGTAATAAGCCTTAAATATGCCATTTATACTTATATAGTCAATAGTTTGATTCAGTTGCAATGCATCATGGGAGTAATTCATTGAATTAAATTCACCGTCTAGTATCTAGTGTCACTTTTTTTACTTTAAATCAAAGATGTGATTCATCTGGGAGCTGGTTAGTTCAGTTCATGGCTTTGAACTCTTTATTTAAAGGGTTAGTTCAGCCAAAAATGAAATTTCTGTCATTAATTTGATGAAATCTGAGAGGTTTTTTTATCTCCCATAAAAAGCAACATAATTACCACATTCAAGGTCTAGAGAAGTAGTAAAGGTAACTGACTATTTTAACGATGTCTTTACTACTTCTCTGGACCTTTAAAGTGGTAATTATGTTCCTTTCTATTGGGGACTAAAAAAAAACCTCTCGGATTTCATTAAAAAATATCTTAATTTGTGTTCCAAAGATGAGCGAAGGTCTTATGGGTTTGGAACGACATGAGGGCGAGTAATTAATGACAGAATTTTCATTTTTTGGTGAACTAATCCTTTAAGCCGTTTCAGATGTGCATATGAAGAGAATGAATGGGAGAAATCTTTCTAGAACCAAAGATGTTGAAATAGTGGACTCACTGCTGTGCTCTACTTCTTTACGCAAGAAGTAAACATGTCATTCACATACGATCAACTCAACGGGAGACCATCCCGAAAAGGCTGTTATTGTGGACCATGTGCAATTAAGATGCATCTTTCACACCCCTTATTATAAAACAAACAGCTATGAGTCTAAATTCTGTGCTACATTCAAAACTGTTGTAAAATGTCTACATGTTAATGAACTATATTACCTGGAATTTAAAAAAAAATGTTCAAGGTAATATAGCGTCTCCCAACCCTAGATTGGGAGAGCTTGTAACAAGTGGGGGCTCGTCCGGGATTTGAACCTGGGACCTCTCACACCTGAAGCGAGAATCATACCCCTAGATATGATAATTTACAATAATTGCATTGAAATAAATTATATTTTAAAGTATATTAAAATAGAAAACCATAATTTTGAATTGTAATAATATTTCACAATATTATTGTTTTTTTCTGTATTTATTATGAAATAAATGCAGCCTTAATGAGCATAAGAGACTTCGTTCAAAAACATTAAAAATAGTAATGTTTCCAAACTTTTGACTGGTAGTGTATATATATATATGTATATTATACACTGTGTTCCAATTTATTATGCAAGTGTCATATCAGGAGAATTTCACTACAATAAACATTCAGATTTTAGTTTTTCAAAGAAAGTGTTTGTTTTATTTCTCCGTATCTTTTTAGATAACTGTTATCAATCTCAGACAAAACAGTCTGCCAGGTCTACTTAGGTAAATGGAAACCCTACTTAAAGAGGTTGTTCCACATTATTAAGCAAGTCACAGTTCTCATGCAGTATGGGGAGGAAGAAAGATCTTTCTGAAGATGAAAAGCATGAAAAGCAACACCGGCTGTTTTTTTTGTTTTGTTTTTATATATATATATATATATAAAAAAAAAAAAAAAAACAGCCGGTGTTGAGCAGCAAACAGGTATTTGAAGCTCCTGGTGTCTCTGGAGTCTCAAGAACCTCTCCATGCTGGCTGGCAGTTGTGCGTAAAGTTGCATTTCAGCCACCCCTAACCAAACCTCACAAAGAGAAACATTTACAGTGGGTGTAGAAATAAATGAAGACTCATTTTTTAATAGTTGTATTCACTGACGAATGCCGTACTACAATGGATGGTCTAAATGGATGGACTTCTGGATGGCTGGTGACTGGCCACCACATTCCAAAAAGACTGTGACATCAGCAGGGAGCTGGTGACTGATTTGGGCTGGAATATTGGGAAGTGAGATGGAAGGTCCCTTTAGGGTCTCTGAGGGTGTCGAAATGACTTCTGCAACTGGCCATTTTCAGCTTTGGTATAAAAAGAAGGATAATGCCTTCTGAAATACAATGCACTATGCACTATTCTATGCTGCAAAAAAACACCACAGCAATAAAACTGTTTGAAAATGTATTTCTACACCCACTGTAAATGTTTCTCTTTGTGAGGTTTGGTTTGGAGTGGCTGAAATGCATTTTTACACATAACTGCCAGCCTGCATGGAGAGGTTCTTGAGACTCCAGAGACTCCAGCAGCTTCAAATACCTGTTTGCTGCTCAACACTGGCTTTTTTTTTATTTTTTTTTTTTTTTTACAGCTGTCCTTTTAATACAATTAACTTGTCTGACAACAATTAACTTTAAGCCTTTATCTGACCGAGTTCTGCTGTGCTCTAAATCACTCACAAATCTTATGATAGTTCCATAATCTCCATTCACTTTTCACACAATATTAGTTGTTTTCATGCCTTTTGCATAACATTGCACCATTTCATGCTTTTCATCTTCAGAAAGATCTTTCTTCCTCCCCATATTGCATGAGAACTGTGACTTGCTTAATAATGTGGAACAACATCTTTAAGTAGGGTTTCCATTTACCTAAGTAGGCCTGGCAGACTATTTAACAAACCTGTCTGAGATTGATAACAGTTATCTAAAAAGACACGGAGAAATAAAACAAACAAACACTTTCTTTGAAAAAGTAAAATCTGAATGTTTATTGTACTGAAATTCCACTGATACGTCACTTGCATAATAATTTGGAACACAGTGTGTATATATATATATATATATATATATCTCCTAGTAATATACATGCTAATAAGCAACTGGTTAATAGTGAGAATTGGACCCTAAACTAAAGTGTTACCAACATTTTTGTTCCATGAATAAAATATTCATTAACTGAAATAAAATAATATATCTTCACACTCTAGTTTAGGGTCCAATTCTCACTATTAACTACGACTTTTGCCTCAATAAACTCCTAATTACTGCTTATTAATAGTTAGTAAGGTAGTTGTTAAGTTTAGGGTAGGATTAAGGGATGTAGAATATGGTCATGCAGAATAAGGCATTAATATGAGCTTTATTAGAACAAATAAACAGCCAGTATCCTAGTAATATGCATGCTAATAAACAACTAGTTCATAAGAATTGGGCCATAAACTAAAGTGTTACCAAAATGTTTTTTTTTTTTTTAAATGGTTTTAGTTTTAGTATACTAACCCCAATGACTACATAAGTAAACCCAAAAGGTTTGTGCTGAAACTGTGGTGCGCACTGTGTATTAGTGTATTAGTATGCTAACAGTGTTTCTCTCTGAACATAATATCTTTAAGAGTAATGGGGCGAAAAAGGGCAGGACATTGTACAAACACAATTAACCCCATGTGCAGTCCATCATGCTAATATAAACACCTAGTATTATGGGATATTCTGAGGCATTAAGCTTTTAAATAGCTCTAGAACATAGGAACAAATGTTTACTGAAATCAGTGAGCCCAACCCATGTCAACACTCTAGAGCTAATAGCACTATCCTGTCAAAAAAAACAGCGGGTTTCTATTTCTATAATGCTTCTATAATAAGTCCTGCTCGATTTAAACCTAAATGACAAGACACAGGTGGCAAGAATATGGAAGACTGAAGACATGCCGGTCACATACGTGTCTGTCCGGTCTAATTACCTAAGCTAGTGTGAGATGACTCTGGGAAAACAGCGGGTGTTTGTAATGTACACACACTAGCAGGTGAACGTCCCTTTGCATGGTCCAAAAATGCCTCTGGTGTACACACAGCACAAACTGAGACATTTGCATTAATAAAAGAATAGGCCACTTGAGGCTGTTACAGTAATCTGCTTCACATTGTGTATAACAACACACTTTAATTTGGGTAAAATCACTTTAACACAAAGCCTTGAGTGGCTTATTGTTTTTAAACAGCAATGTGTTAAAAGACAACAATGTTCAATAAGTACATTAAAGGAGTGTTTAAGCCAAAAATAATAATTCTGTCATTATTAACTCACCGTTATGTCAATCTAAATCTGTATGACTTGCTTTCTTCTGTGGAAGATAAAATAAGACGTTTAGTGGAATGTTCATGTTGTGCTTTCATTAAATGAAAATGGATGGTGACCAAAGCAGTAGTCATATCAATTAATTCAAAATTATAATAAAATTTTTTTATATTTTAATTGAAAAATTTTAACCAGTATTTGTGTATGCTATGTATGTCATATATAGCGTATAGAAGTCAAGCCTCTCGTATAAGTGCTATTTTTACAGAGTTGCTGTCTACATAGTGTTCAAAATTCATTTTTTCACATTCATTTTTTTCACATTCATATTGTGGTTCATTTTTTAACCACAATATGTTAAATGACACCAGTGGTCCATAAGTAAATTTTTTATTATTTATTAAAGTCCCTTAAAACTCACCTTTGGTAATCAAAATGACATATTTAAATGTTTTTTTCCTATAAAAATGATTTATTCATGCCTTAAAATAGCTTGAATGTAACTCTACACCCTTGCTTCATTTAGTATACACGGAACCATGAATATGCAAATTAGTCTCCGCCTCCACTCACTCACACCAGCTCGGATTACCTGATCTATTTGGTCAACTTTACTGTAGTAAACACATCACAATGGCAAGTGGAAATACTGGTTTAATTCAGCTGCCTATGTTTAAACCAGAAACTGATTCAGAAGAAGAGGAAGAGTGACTCATACAGGCACGTCAACAAGTTGATGTATCAGAATGGCATTTATGTATTGTTCTCTACAACATCAGACATATGACAGTAATTGATGTGATTAGCCTTTGGCTTGACTTTTAAACAGCTAATAATGTGTTGATAATGTTACACTAACCATGTTCCCATTCACCATCTCAAGAGTCAGACAGCTGTTTTTTCTTGTGCTCACCTTCTAGTTACTAACAAGGACAAACTTTTAAAGATAACTCATTTGGCTAGTAAAATTATTGGTATTCCTACCCCTAACTTATCAGATTGCATTACTTCAGCTACGATTCGGAAAGCATATGTAATCCTAAATGATCCAGACCATCCACTCCTTCAGTATTTCATTCCCCTTCCTTCTAGGTATAGATTACCTATGTGCAGAAAGGTCAACTACAGTAGGAGTTTTGTACTTGTAGCTATACAGGCCTTAAACACTTAGGAAATCAGCCTTCATTTCATGCTTTTTTTATGTCTTGTGATTGCTTTGATCGTATTGTGATATGTTTATATGTATTGTGCTGTTGTGTGGGTGTTACATACGTACCCATTGTGAAGATGAATTTCCTCTTGGAGGACAAATAAATGATCTGTCAATCTATCTTCTGAAAATCAGTATCCTTAGAAACGCTTTGAACATCATATAGCTCATCATAACAGTGTAATATACATCATATACATATTCACCTGCTATATTGCTATGTAGCCTACCCAATTTTTCCTGTCCCTTCTTAAAGGTGTTCTTGTGCTCACTGTTTAAAAAAAAATAAAAAAGGTAATTGCAACTTTTATCTCTCGCAATTGCGAGTTTTTAATCAATTTCATTCTGACTTTTTTTCTCAGAATTGTGAGATATAAAGTCAGAATTGTGAGAAAAAAGTCACAATTACCTTTTTAAATTTTTTTTTTAAAAATACGTCAGTCTTTTTTCCCTCACAATTGTACATTATAACACACAATTGCGAGTTTATATCTCACAATTCTGACTTTATATAATGCAATTCTGATTTTATATCACGCAATTCTGACTTTATATCACGCAATTCTGACTTTATAACTCTCAATTCTGACTTTATAACTCGCAATTCTGACTTTATATCTCGCAATTCTAATTTTATATCTCGCAATATATATCTCGACTTTATATCTCGCAATTCTTACTTTATAACTCGCAATTCTGATTTTATATCATGCAATATATATCTCGACTTTATATTACACAATTCTGACTTTATATCTCGCAATTCTGACTTTATAACTCTCAATTCTGACTTTATAACTCTCAATTCTGACTTTATAACTCGCAATTCTGACTTTATATCTCCCAGTTCTGACTTTAAATCTCGCAATATATATCTCGACTTTATATCTCGCAATTCTTACTTTATAACTCGCAATTCTGATTTTATATCATGCAATATATATCTCGACTTTATATTACGCAATTCTGACTTTATAACTCTCAATTCTGACTTTATAACTCGCAATTCTGACTTTATATCTCCCAGTTCTGACTTTATATCTCGCAATTCTTACTTTATAACTCGCAATTCTGATTTTATATCATGCAATATATATCTCGACTTTATATTACGCAATTCTGACTTTATAACTCTCAATTCTGACTTTATAACTCGCAATTCTGACTTTATAACTCGCAATTCTGATTTTATATCATGCAATATATATCTCGACTTTATATTACGCAATTCTGACTTTATAACTCTCAATTCTGACTTTATAACTCGCAATTCTGACTTTATATCTCCCAGTTCTGACTTTAAATCTCGCAATATATATCTCGACTTTATATCTCGCAATTCTTACTTTATAACTCGCAATTCTGATTTTATATCATGCAATATATATCTCGACTTTATATTACGCAATTCTGACTTTATAACTCTCAATTCTGACTTTATAACTCTCAATTCTGACTTTATAACTCGCAATTCTGACTTTATAACTCGCAATTCTGATTTTATATCATGCAATATATATCTCGACTTTATATTACGCAATTCTGACTTTATAACTCTCAATTCTGACTTTATAACTCTCAATTCTGACTTTATAACTCTCAATTCTGACTTTATAACTCGCAATTCTGACTTTATAACTCCCAGTTCTGACTTTATATCTCCCAGTTCTGACTTTATATCTCGCAATTCTGAATAAAAAAAGTCAAAACTGTGAGATATAAACTCGCAATTGCAAGAAAAAAAGTCAGAATTCTGTGATAAAAAGTTGTAATCACCTTTTTTATTTTTTATTTCATGGCAGAAACAAGCTTCCATACAAATCTGTATGACTTGCTTTCTTCTGTGGAAGATAAAAGAAGATGTTTAGTGGAATGTTCATGTTGTGCTTTCATTAAATGAAAATGGATGGTGACCAGAGTAGTCATATCAATTAATTCAAAATTAGAATTTAATTTTTTTATATTTTAATTGAAAAATTGACTATTTTAACCAGTATTTGTGTGTGCTATGTATATAGGGCATATATAGCATATAGAAGTCAAGCCTCTCGTATGAGTGCTATTTTTACAGAGTTGCTGTCTATATAGTGTTCAAAATTCATTTCCAGTTCAATTCCTTATAAGGTAGCTGTCTACGTAGGCAGTAGACACAAAGTGCACTAGGTTTTGGAGCCACAGACTCTTTCAAAAACACCATCTTTTGTTGCCTACCTACAGCCCTTTAATGTGTTCTTCGCACTGATTGTAGCTCAACTGTAACTTCATTCACTTCACTGATAGCTTCTCTCAGATTTGCTAACCTCAGCAGAGAGCAGCCTAGCATAGGCGCCAAGAAATGAGAGAACCGATTCACTGGAATCTATTCTGTAACCTTTGCCGTCCTCATCTTTTCACTTTTGTGCTTGGTGGTATGTCTTTGAAATTCATAGAGCTGAGCAGAAACTCTCTGAACACATAAAGGAAGTAAAGGCAGCGAGAGTTCATCTGAGGATGAAAGATTGCTTTGGGGTTGCCATTTGTAACAAAAGACTGCAGCTTTCTGAAACCTTCTTGTGGGGAAACAAAGAGATCTTGATCACTCACAGATGCACTTTATCTTCTGTGTGCTGCAACTCGAATACACATGTATAAACGAGCTGGGAAAGATACCCATAGTTCCCCTCAGCAAATTAATTAATCACAAGCATATGCGGCGTTTCAGACAGACACACTGCAGAGTGACTTCTGCATTCAAACGCAGGAGTGAATCCCCTCAAAATACTTATATATTTGTATATGGTACATCTGAATATTTGCAATAAACTGAAAGGGATAGTTCTAAGCAGCAACCTTCCATTCTCTCTCTTGAAACCAACACGGAACATGCAATTCATCGACTGGCCGCTAGAGACAGGCTACAAAAGGGAGTCAATCCCATAGACCCCCATGTTAAAATGCCCAACTTTACAACAGAAAAAAATATGTTTACAGCCTGGTACAAAAAGTGGTTTTGGTCTATACAGCTAATTTTGCCCATCATGACAACTGTGAGGGGGGTGAATTTTTTTATAACTCATCCGTTTAAATTATATTAAGCCTTAAAGTTCTGCATAATTAAGGGCGTGGCCACTTGAGTGACAGGTGGATTACCGCTGCTGTCACTACTAGCCGTTTGTCTGCTTTCTGTTAGCCGTCACGTCACCTCCAGCCGCTGAACTTGGCATCGGAAGATAAACAGAACACATCGCATTGTTGGATCGTCTTGGCATTTGCTAAAAGTTTTGTTCGTCAGATTTACTACAATGACAATGGCTGGAGAATATGCCTCTCACGACACCACAAAATACGACATCACTGCTTGGATATTAAAACTAAAACTGCTGCACTATTTTAAAGAATATACTTTGGAGGGGGGTCCATTTGTTTGTGAGAGTCTAATGTATACGATCATATACAGTTTTACAACATAAACCGAGCTCTGATTGCATAATTTCTTGAAGAACGATGATAGAGAGCAGATCATTCAGAAGAAATATGACACAAACAATGGACAATATATCAATATTTCATGGATTTAACGCTTTTGTGGACAAAAAGTGCTGTTGGATGTTTTTCATGGACATTTCACCCAAGTGTGACGGATTGGATTCATCTCGCGATCACTATTTCATTACAATTTTGCGTGTTGTCATTTGCACACCCGACACAAATTACAATATTACTGTTTCTGGTGCATCTACATCGTAAAACAGACACCGTAGATTGACAGTAAACCCTTAGAACTTTCAAATGATGTATAATTTGTTATCTTTATTAATATTTTAAATAGTATCTAAGATAGATAGCTCCTTAGCCTGAGCTAACTTGATCACGTCGAGCTAGGCAGGCGTGGTTTCAGCAACCAGGCACCTCAGCTCCACCCACGTCCCGCCTCTTTGCCCATTTACGGTAATCCGGCAGTGCCAAGATGGCACTTCCTCTTCTTCTGGCTCCGCCCACTTTGGGCTTCAAAAATGCTCTTCAGAAACCTACGGGTGACGTCACGAACACTGCGTTCATGTTTTCAAAGTCTCTGTGCTAAAATGAGTAAATGGCAAAATTTCCATTTTTGGGTAAACTAACTATTTAAAATGTGTTGTGTTTAGTGGTGGATGAAGTACACCAATCAAGTACTTGAGTAAAAGTACAGATAATAAAATATTACTTGTAAAAGTACAAGTACTCACTTTCAATATTACTTGAGTAAAAGTACAACAGTAATTGATTTTTAATGTTCTTAAGGATTAAAAGTAAAAAGTGCTGATCGATGAAGCATGTTTATTATATTGTAGGCAGTACTACTCATTAGTCAGCAATAATAAGAAAGATTAGTGCAGACATTTAATATGTATTGATTTGTATTGATTACACTGCAGTGTTGTGGAAACTGCCCTATAAAATCCTCATATCACAATAAATTCAAGAATAATGAAAAAAACACAACAGATAAAATATTCCATACTATTCGCTATCAAGGAAATGTCATGGATACAAATAGGAAAATTTTTAATTTTGAGAAAGAGTTTTCTGCTCCGTGTCGACACTGCAATCAGCTCATTTATCTATATTACTGCTAATGTTATAAGGCAGACTGCATCTCTGAGATTTCTCTCAGTGAAAGTGAAGTATATATCACAGTCACATTATATTATGTGCAATTAAATTTGTATTTCCTGAAGGAAACAGCAGTGTTTGCAGGGCAGCTAAAGGATGATGTTGAGTTTTTAGTTTCTGTGTGAATGAAATGCTGTTGTCATGATGCTCAACACACGTCTTGTTTTCAGCTCACCATTCTATAGATGGTTTAAATATATGCAAGGAAGACTGATCATAATTCAGTAATTAAACAGAAGTAAGGAAAAAAGACCATCCGCAAACATGCACTACCGTTCAAAATTTTAGGTTCAGTATGATTTTTTTATGTTTTAAAGAAGTCTCTTCTGCTCACCAAAACTGCATTTATTTGATCAGAAATACAGCATAAACAGTAATATCATGAAATATTATTTCTATTTAAAATAACTGTTTTCTATGTGGACAAAATTTAAAATGAAATTTATTTCTGTGATCAAAACTGAATTTTCAGCATCATTACTCATCTTCAGTGTCACATGATCCTTCAGAAATCATTCTAATATGCTGATTTGCTGCTCAAGAAACATTTCTGATTATTATCAATGTTGAAAACAGTTTTTGCTGTTGCTCAAATTGCTCAAGAAGTTAATGCTGGTTCTGATAGAAAGGTGTCAGAATACACAGTGCATCACAGTTTGTTGCGTATGGGGCTGCATAGCCACAGACCAGTCAGGGTGCCCATGCTGACCTCTGTCCACCGCCGAAAGAGCCAACAGTGGGCACGTGAGCATCAGAACTGGACCACGGAGCAATGGAAGAAGGTGGCCTGGTCTGATGAATCATGTTTTCTTTTACATCACGTGGATGGCCGGGTGCGTGTGCGTCGCTTACCTGGGGAACACATGGCACCAGGATGAATTATGGGAAGAAGGCAAGCCGGCAGAGGCAGTGTGATCCTTTGGGCAATGTTCTGCTGGGAAACCTTGGGTCCTGCAATCCATGTGGATGTTACTTTGACACGTACCACCTACCTAAGCATTGTTGCAGACCATGTACACCCTTTCATGGAAACGGTATTCCCTGGTATCTGTGGCCTCTTTCAGCAGGATAATGCGTCCTGCCACAAAGCAAAAATGGTTCAGGAATGGTTTGAGGAGCACAACAACGAGTTTGAAGTGTTGACTTGGCCTCCAAATTCCCCAAATCTCAATCCAATCGAGCATCTGTGGCATGTGCTGAACAAACAAGTCCGATCCATGGAGGCTCCACCTCGCAACTTACAGGACTTAAAGGATCTGCTGCTAACATCTTGGTGCAGATACCACAGCACACCTTCAGGGGTCTAGTGGAGTCCATGCCTCGACGGGTCAGGGCTGTTTTGGCAGCAAAAGGGGGACCAACACAATATTAGGAAGGTGGTCATAATGTTATGCCTGATTGGTGTATATGCAAGTATTACAATGGGTTTATAACTGTGGGTTTCATTTCGAAGTCAATGAGAGATATATTGGGACTTAAATCTTAAATTTCTTTGGTAAAAATGATAAAATTGATAAAAACGTCTATGTTTGATTGCAGAAGTTAGTGTTATGTGGATTGGAACAAACCCTGAGCTGCACAAACACGGTAAGGTCAGGCTTTGAAAAACAATCCTTCATACCATGTTACATTTTTCAAAGCTCCACCCTGGTTATCAAGAATAGCAGAACAATGTCATTGCAGTGTTACTGAATTTTAGGCCAATCACACAATGAGTTTGTTTGCCAATTACATTCATTCCAAAGTGAGTCTCACACTGACCTCAAGTTTCAGGTTTCACTCCTCATATTTCTCATTCTGTTTAGAGCAGCAGGTACATCAAGTAACATAATTCCCCTGAGAAAAACTATTCTCACACCAGACTTTCCTCAATCAGTAGACCTGAAGTACACATTGACACAAACTAGAGATGTTCACAAAGCTTGAATTGAGAGCAGTTTTTTGGCATTCACATGAATTATGCATTGTGTCCAACGCATCTGCTGAGATGTGGCAGGATATGAATGTTGCCTCCATAAATCAGCGTTATTTTGACAAGCTTTCAACTCAAAGGCTGAATAAATGGGTTGCTGAAGCTGTTTTAGAAAAATGGCCAGATTTGTGTACGCCGATGACGATCGCTAACATCGCTGATTTTTATCGCCGCTGTCAATCATCACGGCTGGTTGCATCAACCGTGCGTCTTTTAAATGAGTATTTAAAATTAGGCAGCATTTAATTATTACACTGACTGAAGATTTCACTGAATAACAAGAATTTTCAGTGAATGATGATTTAAATCTCGTTCTGTTTCTCACACAAAGCAATCGTACAATAGCCTTGGTCATTAATGATCACTCTACTTTGATCATGCTTTAATGGTTTGTTTTCGTCCTTTTCGGACCTTGACAGCTCAGAATCACTGTCTGGAAACTTTCTGAGTGGCTTTATGAAACAGAAAATGAAGTGGAAAAGATGTGCCAGCTCTTTTATCAATTTTGTAAAGTGATAAAACACTAGGGTAAAGCTTTTAGGCACAAAATAATAGGCACTGTCCTTGAAATGTTTCACCACATTAATGGATTGTAAATCAACAATCCCTCCTGACTGGTAAATTCCCAACCTTTGATAACATATTTACAATCACAAATATTAGACAAGCCATGCAATCTCTACACAGCTATACCTGTATCTCTTAAGGCAAGACACAACAGAAAAATACCATTGGTGAATTTTGAGATTTTGGTCTATTTTGTTTCCATAACATCTTTCAGACTAGTGGAAATAAAACATTCAAAATACACACGTATCTTTAAAGAAGGTGAGTCAGAAATCTCCACTTCAGCAGCTTTACATACACCAAACTTTACAGTTTTATTCATATCAATATTCTTTTAAAGAGGGGTTTGTTCATATAAGATTCACCTGATTTTATTCCTAAATTTTCTTTCTGACTGTTGACAGTATTTTCTGATTTATGGAGTGATTTTGAACCTGCATGGCTTTATCCATTGTTCAGATTTCTGTTCTGGGGATTTTTGCAAATTAGTGCATATTTATTTAGAGAATAGCTTTTAAGCATTTAATTTCAGAAAACTTGCAATATAAAACAATTGTCTTAACATACTGTGATTAATCAACTGGGGAAAGCATGGTGATATCTGTTAGATACAATTTTTATTCTATTCACCTGTGATGTCTTGCCTTAAGGCGGGAACACACCAAGCCGACGCCGACGAACTAGTGGCGACGAAAGCCGACTGCGGGGTTGGCTCACGTCGGCAGTGTCTGTGTCCAAAGTTTCCTTGACACACCAAACCGACGCTCGACACCCGACGGCCAAGTAGCACGTCATTCTGCGCCTGCGCAAGATGAAATGCATTTCCGTACCAGCAGGTGGCAGTAGCCGACGGACCGGCGAGCTCCGACGCCGATTCAACATTTCGAATCGGCCAAAAAAAAGCCGACAAGGACCAACTTTAGCCGACGGTGTGGAACACACTGAGAAAACTTAGTCAGTCGACGAACAAAAACTGCCCGACGGCCGACCGTCGGCTTGGTGTGTTCCGGCCTTTAAATAGCATCATATTGGATTGATGTTTGCAGTACAAAAGTAAAAAACATTTCTTACAAAGGCTCAAGGACAATGCTAACAAAAACAAGAAGGTTCAGTTTATAATGCACAAGACATTTAATGCCCAAACAAACCAGTGGGAAGCTACTATGATTTCCAAGTTTTTAAAGCTACAAGCTACTCATAATGTTAAAGAGGACCTATTATGCCCTTTTACAAAGTCTTGATTTTGTTTTTGGGCTCTACTAGAACATGTTTTCATGCTTAAATGTTCAAAAAAGCAGCCCAGCTCCTCTCTTCCCAGTCTGTCAGTAACGCTCTGTTTAGTTCCTGTCTCTATGAAGCCCCTCCTTCCGAAAAGCACAGTGTGCTCTGATTGGTCGGCTGCACCAGTGTGTTGTGATTGGTCATGGTCAAGTGCTTCAAGTGTGTTTGGGAAATGTCCCACCCATTACCTTAACCATGAGTTTCAACAAACTACTAACTAACTCAACCAGGCCCCACCCCTTTATTTTGCATATGCATGCCGTGGCCGGGGATTATTTAAATGAGGAATATTGTGAGGTGTTCGTTCTCAGAAGAAAACTCGGTAACACTTTAGTATAGGGAACACATATAAACTATTAACTATGACTTTTCCCTCAATAAACTCCTAATTTACTGCTTATTAATAGTTAGTAAGGTAGTTGTTAAGTTTAGGTATTGGGTAGGATTAAGAATGTAGAATAAGGTCATGCAGAATGAGGTATCAATATGTGCTTAATAAGTACTAATAAATAGCCAATATTCTAGTAATATGCATGCTAATAAGCAACTAGTTAAAAGACCCTAAAATAAAGTGTTACCGAAAACTCAAGACTACAATGGAGGTGTTTCAGCGAGTTCAAAAAACAGTGTGTCAAACAAAAAAACAAACAAAAAGAAAGTCTATAAGTCTTCAAGGCCATACAGGTCTAGAATCTGAATTTATGAATCCTACTATGATAAAGGCATTGCTCATGAATATTAATTGGGTGATCTAAATAGGTGGCCCAGGTCAAACCAGCTCATCGGAGCCTCCACACTTCAGACGCCCCACAATCCAACACTCATGACCTGCATGAGATACGAGATGCAGTGAAGATCGATGCTCTGACATAACTTGAGTGCGAAACATGTAGTTTTTGAGTGTAGAACTGCATGTCCTCTACAAGACAACATCAGTATGAACTGATGACTCATCAAATATGGCTCATTTTAAATATATTCCTCCTACAGCATGACCGTAAGGTCACAGCGCTCTTGGTTTGAGAAATTAGCATCCTCCTCAGAAAATGACTCTCGTACCAGATTGCAATCGCATTAACATTTCAAGTGACCTCTTTCACAAGCCTGGACTTGTATCGATCAGCGAATGCAATTCAGGTCACAGTTTGGCAATGAAATAACAAGGACAGTGTTAGATCTTTACTAAACCAACTGCAACAATATCAATAACGACATCAACACCTCTACGGCCCACCCAATGCCTTGGATCCGGACGAGATCTCTGTGTGTCCTCAGCAACCCTTTTATCTGTCAGAATACAGTCCTTCAGAAATCTAATCTGCTGAAGCTCAGACACTTTAACTTCATGATTACTTACTCAAATGGAGAGAAAATGAGCAGGATGGTAAAAAAGAGTTACAGTTAGTCACCGATTAGTGAGGGATTGACAGCTAACTAACATGAGGATGACAATTTAAAGATCATATTTATATTTTCAAAACATTTTCTGATATTTTGACATCAGAGAATTCATTAAATCAGTCCAATACTTGACTTCACAAGTAAACAAACAAGATGGCGTGATCACTTAGCATTCCGGATGGCACGACTGCCAGCATTCCGGAACTGACTGGAATGCTGGCAACTGTCTGGAACAGCATTATCCATGAAAAAAACATGGAAATGTTGTTTGCTTCACTTTTTACTTATGTTTTGTCTTGAAACTTCACATGCACAGAACAGCACTTGCATTTTTTGCATTCAATAGGCTTTATGCCGAACGTCACATGAACAAACAGGAAAACATTTCATCCGCTTGTCGGAGAAAGTGTTAATGGCATTACAAACTGACAGACTTTTAAGGTAATCAGCTAACCAAGCTAGTTCTTTTTTTGTTGTTTTTTAAAAAAAAATTTAAATATGTAAATGTTAGTGAGAAGAAGAAAAATAAAAAAAACTTGTAGATATCAATCTGCATATGTGACGGTTATGCTCATCTTTGCTTGCTCCTTTCAAGGTATCGTGAGTAAAACAGCTCTGTATTTAACGAAGCACATACAAAACACCTGAACCAGAAGTGATGCATCTGTTTTACAGAGTACAGAAGTTATATAAGTTGCATATGAATGTACTCACCCAGTTAGCCTCTTATATTTCGCATTTTTAACCCAGTTTTTTTATTTAAAATCAAATGATGACAAAAAAAAAATGCAGCTTTTTGTGAGATATAAACTCACAATTGCGAGAAAAAAGTCAGAATTGCGAGTTTATATCTTGACTATAACACGCAATTCTGACTTTATATCACGCAATTCTGACTTTATAACTCGCAATTCTGACTTTATATCACGCAATTCTGACTTTATATCACTCAATTCTGACTTTATATCACGCAATTCTGACTTTATATCACGCAATTCTGACTTTATATCACGCAATTCTGACTTTATATCACTCGATTCTGACTTTATATCACTCAATTCTGACTTTATATCACTCAATTCTGACTTTATATCACGCAATTCTGACTTTATATCACGCAATTCTGACTTTATATCACTCGATTCTGACTTTATATCACTCGATTCTGACTTTATATCACTCAATTCTGACTTTATATCACTCAATTCTGACTTTATATCACGCAATTCTGACTTTATATCACTCAATTCTGACTTTATATCACGCAATTCTGACTTTATATCACTCAATTCTGACTTTATATCACGCAATTCTGACTTTATATCACTCAATTCTGACTTTATATCACGCAATTCTGACTTTATATCACGCAATTCTGACTTTATATCACACAATTCTGACTTTATATCACTCGATTCTGACTTTATATCACTCAATTCTGACTTTATATCACTCGATTCTGACTTTATATCACTCGATTCTGACTTTATATCACTCAATTCTGACTTTATATCACTCAATTCTGACTTTATATCACGCAATTCTGACTTTATATCACTCGATTCTGACTTTATATCACTCAATTCTGACTTTATATCACGCAATTCTGACTTTATATCACTCAATTCTGACTTTATATCACGCAATTCTGACTTTATATCACTCAATTCTGACTTTATATCACGCAATTCTGACTTTATATCACTCAATTCTGACTTTATATCACGCAATTCTGACTTTATATCACTCAATTCTGACTTTATATCACGCAATTCTGACTTTATATCACGCAATTCTGACTATATATCACGCAATTCTGACTTTATATCACTCAATTCTGACTTTATATCACACAATTCTGACTTTATATCACTCAATTCTGACTTTTACGGAAGCCCTAAACGGCCATGGATTATTATTTTTTTCTATCTTGTTTTGTCATGATCACGACTTATTTTCTCGTGATCTCGAGATAACAAAAGTTGTTTTGTCGTGATCACGACTTAATTTTCTCGTGATCTCGAGATAACAAAAGTTGTTTTCTCGTGATCACGACTTTTTTTGTTGTTTTTTTAAAAAAAATTTAAATATGTAAATGTTAGTGAGAAGAAGAAAAAAAAAAAAAAAAGTTGTTTTCTCGTGATCACGACTTAATCTCTGCTGTAAATTACACAAATGTGCCAACAGGTGTCAGTATATTACCAAATATAACTGATGATGTGCGGTAAATTTCCACTTTACTGTATTAGTTCATATTGGCCCAGATTGTACGAGTTTCGGACAGAGAGTCTTCGTGATCGCTTTATTTTGTGCAGTACTGTGTGCGTTAAGTAATTAACTGAACTGTTAAATGCTTGAATATGATTATTTTGCTTGAAAGTGTATCTGTTATCGTTCTGACTAGTGCATGGCTCACCACAGTTTCACGACCGCAATAGTTCGGTGTGATACTAAACTTACTGCTTATTAAAACTAATTTTGATGTCACTGTATAGTATTCTGTTTGCACCTTATTGTGTATCTTTAAGACGCCATTTTAATCATCGCAGTTTCAGTGTTCGTTTCACTCACTCAATGTATATTGATAAGAAATATGATCCATGCAGAGCATTCAACATCTCAAGCGCAGCCAGAGTACCTTCAGAAAGATGCCAGATTATTCTATAATTCTATAAATTATTCGATTAAACCCACTTTATTTTCCTCATTCGTTTGAAATAAAATTATATTACATAATGTGTTTGTTATTTTTATTCGTCATGTAGGATAGGCTGTGATTAAACTGTCTTCCTCCAGTTTCCATTAAAAAGAGGTGCAATACTCCAGATTTCCAAAAAACAAAACTTTAATCCAGTTGATATAGGCTAAAACAATCTTGGGATGCTGTTTGAGAAGAGTGTTTATGTATGTGTGTTGTTTCCAACAAAGAAATGTAGAAAATAGGTTACACACTATCACTGAATTAAATGACATAGGCTATAAATCATATTGCGGTCGTGAAACTGTGGTGAGTCCATGCACTAGTCAGAACGATAACAGATACACTTTCAAGCAAAATAATCATATTCAAGCATTTAACAGTTCAGTTAATTACTTAACGCACACAGTACTGCACAAAATAAAGCGATCACGAAGACTCTGTCTGTCCGAAACTCGTACAATCTGGGCCGATATGAACTAATACAGTAAAGTGGAAATTTACCGCACATCATCAGTTATATTTGGTAATATACTGACACCTGTTGGCACATTTGTGTAATTTACAGCAGAGATTAAGTCGTGATCACGACAAAACAACTTTTGTTATCTCGAGATCACGAGAAAATTAAGTCGTGATCACGACAAAACAACTTTTGTTATCTCGAGATCACGAGAAAATTAAGTCGTGATCACGACAAAACAACTTTTGTTATCTCGAGATCACGAGAAAATAAGTCGTGATCACGACAAAACAAGATAGAAAAAGGGCTTCCGTAGACTTTATATCACGCAATTCTGACTTTATATCACTCAATTCTGACTTTATATCAATCAATTCTGACTTCATATCACACAATTCTGACTATATATCACGCAATTCTGACTTTATGTCACGCAATTCTGACTTCATATCACGCAATTCTGACTTTATATCACGCAATTCTGACTTTATATCACTCAATTCTGACTTTATATCACGCAATTCTGACTTTGTATCACGCAATTCTGACTTTGTATCACGCAATTCTGACTATATCACTCAATTCTGACTATATCACTCAATATGACTTTATATCACTCAATTCTGACTTTATATCACGCAATTCTGACTTTATATCACTCAATTCTGACTTTATATATCGCATTCTGACTTTATTTCTGAGAAAAAAGTCAGAATTGTGAGATAAAAATTTGCAATTACCTTTTTTTTATTTTATTTTTTTATTTAGTGGCAGAAAAAAGCGTCCATAATTTTCAACTTAAAAACTGTATTAATTAATTACAATTTTGTGCATTTGTTTTATTTTATATAGAAATAAATGGTGCAAAATTTAGAGGTGAACATTGTCCAGCACCATGAAATCCCCCCAAAATACAAAATATTAAAGAATAAATGTTACTGAAACATAGTGCATTTATTTCATTAAAAAAAATTATGCTTATTGTCTTCAGTCTGTTTTGATCGCTGGAGTGTGAAACACCAGACTGTTAATGTGATACCGCAGAAAAGGTAAAAGTACTAGTATGTTAGTATGCTATTCCACAGCACAGCCTGATAGTTTGATTGATTATTCAACGCCACAGCAGCCGCTTTCCTTAACAACAGTTCTGTGTACCACTCATCATCTGCATGATGCCATCTGTTATATAATATTGGCTTCATATCTCCAGATTGTCTGCTCTCATATATTTACTCAGGAACAGGTGTAAAGCATCAGATGAGTTATGTTTATTCAAGTATTCATTTTCTGTCTGTGGGACCGTCATTAACTGTCATGTCATTATGTGAACTGATATTTTAAAAAATAATATCATCTGTAATTCAATTACACATGCCACAAAACAACACAAACTGCAGCTGCACACTTTCGGTCAGGCAATCTCTTCCTAAGTAGTCGTTTTTGGCCAGAAAGAGCTGTGGATCAGACTTCAAGCCAAAAGTCTGGTTACGCAAGACAAGCTACAAACTCCCATTTCTCGACCCAAATTGAAGAATAACCTGAGCCTCAGAGTGAGAGTTTCATATCGCCTTTATGCCTGAACATTTACATAGGCGTAATTTCATTTGTGCCTCTTCTACAGCGGGCTGTGATAAGATTTGGCAGACTGATAGTGGCTGCTTCAGAGATCAAGACGGAGGCTGTTTGTGGGATGAGAAATGCTCTAGGCAAGATAGGCAAGGCTTACAGATAGCGGATGAAACATGTCTGTAACTCTAGAGCCTTTGGGAATGCTTTGTTTCTCCCAAACACCCGTTTTAAATTTCACTATGGATATGACATACAGGCAGAAACACTTCAGTTGTTGCGAAAGATTAATGATACTGAAACAAGCTCATATAAATTCATTATTCCCTGACCCTTGTTCATCGAGATGTGTTAAGAAGATACAGCTGGATTTGCATTTACTGCTCATTCCTGATAGACCAGGCAATAAAAAGCATGTAGACTTTATATGAATTGCATTCTAGGAGTTTTGCTTTATTGTTAGTGTATATGATGGAATAGTTCTGCCATTAATAACACTTCTGGCATTAGTTACTAACATTTGTTCCACATCTGTGTGGAGCAAAAAAGGGTCATTTTTTAGATCTGAGAAAAAAAAAAAAAGCATTCAGCTTTGTATTTCTTGTATTGTTTCCTTTTCTTCAGTAACTGTTTGAGGACATTTTACTACATTAGTTAGCCTAGTATTAGATTCTGCATAGAAATTGGTATAGAGAATTGTGAAATTTCACTGTTATCATAGCATGGTGTGTTGTTATCTTAGCAAAAATATACTAGATATACTGTATGGCAAGCCGTTTTGACTTTTATTCATTCCCAGGACATGGATTCTTGTTATCAACAATTCAATTTTCACTGGTTAAAATGATAATTCTTGATATCAGGAATTATATTTCTACTAGTAACAATGGCAATTTTTGATATCAGGAATTACATTTCCACTAGTAAAAATGATTTCTTGATATCAAGAATTAAATTTCAACTAGTAAAAACTATAATTCTTCATATCTGTAATTGTATTTTCACTAGTTAAATGTCACCATAGGCTGCCATTCAAATTCAGTTATTGATATCAAGAATTGATTTCTTACTAGTTGAAATTCTAATTTCTTATATCAAAAATACAATTCTTACTAGTAAAAATCATAATATCAATAATTACGTGGTTACTAGTGCAAATGTCTGTTCTTGATATCAACAACTGAACTGCTACTACACTGTAAAAAATAATTTTCATGGTTTGTTATGACCATTTTTTCTTTTGTCAAATCAACTTAAATAATTAATGTGGTTCAAATAACATAATATTTTGAGCTTCTGTTGATTAAACCAATCGCCTTCATTGTTGTTACAATACAGAAGGGGACAGAGACACTGGAGTGCAGGTAATGTAGTTTATTGAACAACCAGGAGCTACAACAGAGTGCAGGTAAGTGAAGGCAGATATATCAGGTGGCAGATATGGATACTGGAGTGATACTTGTCTTTTCTCTTGCAGATATCGCAGGCTGGTGACGGACTGGAGCTGAGCAGACACAGAGGAACTCACACGAGACGAGGAACAACGAAGGAGACTTGGGAACACACTGGAGACAGGTAAGTATCTTGAAAGGAGTCCTTGAGGTGAGCATTTAGGTAAGACCATATGCCAACGAGACCGGACAGTGACTGTGTGAGTGCGTGTGCCTTTTGTGCTGCTGCTGATGACTGTGCTGATGGGATGCAGGTGTGCGTGATTAGAACTCTGGTGATGACGTGCGCTGTGGTTGGGTGATGGTAGAGCCTGGCGTGTCTGTGACATTACCCCCCCCCTCCACAGCCCGCTCCTGAGGGCCGTGGACCCCGACGTCGTGGTGGTCGGCCTCTGCCACGGGGTGCAGGTCTCTCTGGACGAGTGGCATGGAAAGTGTGAAGCAGGCTTGGATCGAGTATATCATGTCTGGGGACCCATGAGCGTTCCTCGGGACCGTAGCCCTCCCAGTCCACGAGGTATTCCAGAAGACCACCACGGCGCCAGGAGTCCAAGATGTCGCGCACCTGATAAGCAGCACCGTCGTCCACGATGAGAGGAAGAGGGGGTTCTTCGGCTGCGCCAGGCTCTGTGGGAACAGAAACAGATGGGTGGTGAAATTTCAACAAAGATACGTGGAAAGTGGGGTGAATTCTATACTCAGGTGGGAGCTGGAGCTGGTAGGTGACGGGGTTGATCTGCCGAACAATGGTGAAGGGGCCAATGAATCTGGGACTCAGTTTCTTGCAGGGCAGGCGCAGTCTGATGTCCCTTGTTGACAGCCAGACCTTCTGCCCGGTTGGTATGCTGAAGCGCTGGAGCGCCGAAGGTCGGCTGTCATTCTGCGCCTGCGTAGGGCCCGTTGTAGCTTGTGGTGTGCGGACTCCCAGACCCTCTCGCTCTCTCGGAACCAGTAGTCGACCGCTGGTACGTCCGAGGGCTCCCCTGACCAGGGGACCAGTGGGGGTTGGTAGCCGAGTACGCACTGAAATGGGGTGAGTCCAGTGGTAGGCTGTCGCAAAGAGTTCTCGGCCCAACCCAGGAACTGGTTCCAAGAGTCCTGGTGGCCGTGACAGAAGGTACGAAGGAAGCGACCGATCTCTTGGATCTTCCGCTCCGTCTGCCCGTTCGTCTGTGGATGGTATCCTGAGGAGAGACTGACGGTCACACCTAGGAGTGAGAAGGCTTTCCATACCCTGGAGATGAATTGCGGTCCTCTATCCGATACGATGTCCTCAGGAATTCCATAATATCTGAATATATGATTAAACATAAGTTCAGCAGTCTCCATGGCCGTGGGTAGACCCCTTAAAGGAATCAGACGACATGACTTAGAAAATCTGTCAATTACCACCAGAATGCAGGTACAATTATCTGAGGCAGGGAGGTCGGTGATAAAATCTACTCCTAGGTGTGACCAGGGTCGGTTGGGAACGGGCAGAGGATGGAGTTTCCCGGAGGGAAGATGTCGTGGGCTCTTCGAGATGGTGCATTCCTTGCATCCCTGCACGTACCTTCTGACATCAGATGCCATGTTTGGCCACCAGAAGCGCTCTTTTAGCAACGAAAGGCTTTCATTGACCCCAGGGTGGCCAGTGCCCAGTGAAGTGTGAGATGCGTGGATGAGGGGAGTGCGCCGTGTCCGGGTGATGTAGAGCAAACCTGGTGGGCAACCCGGCGGAGTGTTGGTGGAGGCATTGGACTCGGGCAGGGTCTCTTTGGACCAGACAATGGGGTTGACAAAATGTTTCTTGGACAGGATTGGTTTAGGAGTTTCAGAGCTTTCTTCGGGATTGTGAATAAGGCGTCTGCCTTTACATTCTTTGACCCCGGGCGATAGGAGATGGTAAAGTTGAAACGAGTGAAAAACGGCCCACCGTGGGTTTAGTCGTTTGGCGTCTCGAAGATATTCCAGGTTCTTGTGGTCAGTTAGAACAACAAACGGGTGTTTAGCTCCTTCAAGCCAATGCCTCCACTCCTCAAGGGCCAGCTTGATGGTGAGAAGCTCCCTGTTGCCAATGTCATAGTTGATCTCCGCCGGGTTGAGTTTGCGGGAGAAGAAGGCACATGGGTGGAGTCTACTTGGGTTCCCCTGCTGCTGTGACAAGACCGCTCCCACTCCGGTGGTCGAGGCGTCGACCTCCACGACAAAGGATTTTTCTGGATCGGGATGAACCAGGGTAAAGGTAAAGGTAAAGGCTTCTTTCAGGGTTTCGAAGGCTTGGGTTGTGGCTGGGTTCCAGGACAGAGATTTGGGCTTATTCCGTAGGATTTGGAGTGGAAATGATGCTGTAACCTTGAATGAACCGACGATAGAAATTGGCGAATTCTAGGAATCTCTGGAGCTGGTGTATTAACTCAAATTTTTAATTTCAGTGAACTCAAAATTTTAACTTACTTTTTTAAGTTAAATTAACAATTCTTTTGTACAGTGAAGTAAAAATGTTCAGGTTACGCTATTTTAAGGTGACATAGTTACATTGTACTTACTCAAATAAGTACTGAGTAATATTATCTACGTGTACTTACTATAGAGTTACTACGTGTACTTACTTAGGGTTTGGTTTAGGGTTCGTGACTCGTAATTATGCATAATTTCCAGTTATTACTAAGTACATGGTAACGTACCTTAAATAGTGTTACGAATGTTTATTTTTAATATCAATAATTCGATTGTCACTAGTGACAATGTTAATTTCTGATATCATTCATGTGTTTGTTACTAATAAGAGAGACATTTTAGATATCTGAAATTATTATAATTATTAATATCAAAAATACATTTACAGATATCAAGAATTAACATTTCAACTAGTGACAAATGAATTCTAGATGTCAGGAATTTATATTTAACTAGTAACAAAGTAAATGTTTATATTAAGAATTATATTTCTACTAGTAACAATGTCAATGTTTTGATCATCACGAACTATATTGCCATAAAAATGTTAATTCTTGATATCAACAATGACGCCATCACTCGCAGAAATATGAATTCTTGATATCGATAATTTAATTTCAGCTAGTAAAACTATAATTCTTGATGTCTGTAATTGTATTTTCACTAGTGAAATGTCACCATAGGCTGCCATTTAAATTCAATTGTTGATATCAGACATTTTAGATATCTGAAAATACTCTCCTAATTATTGATATCAGAAATACATTTACAGATATCAAGAATTAACATCAACTAGTGACAATTGAATTCTAGATGTCAGGAATTTATATTTAACTAGTAACAAAGTAATTATTGATATCAAAAATTATATTTCTACTAGTAAGAAATACAAAGCCGATATATGTGCTTGGAATTTCAATTAGTAAGAAATCAATGCTTGATATCAACAGTGAAAATACAATTACAGATATCAAGAATTGTAGTTTTTACTAGTTGAAATTTAATTCTTGATTCCAAAAATTCCAAAAAAATCTATTTCTGCGAGTGATTACAATATTGTTGATATCAAGAATTGAATCAAGAACTCTATACTACACAAGATTGTGGCCATATCCCCACTCCTAGTCGTGTTTTGATCGTTTTACCATATAATGAAAGAATTTTCTTTTTTGGGTGAATTATCCCTTTAAATTGCACAGCATATGGATTCAGGCACTAAAAACACTAAAAAATCTTTAACAAGAGTTGAATTGTATCGGTAAGAATACCACTAACATCAAACATTGTGGTCTTTATCTTGGCTATTAAGTCTGGAGAAACACAGAGCTGCTAAATATCCAATGAAAACAAGGATCTGAGGAGGAATGGGGAGATAAAGAATGAGCCAAGACAAAACTGCAGTGAGAAAGAGAGTGTCTGGAGGGATGAAACTCTGAACGGTTGATCTCACTCTCTGTTGTTTATTCACACTACACCGCTCTGAAATCCAAAACACACACCGCATTCACATAGTTAACCAGTTTATAAGCAGCCAAGTTTTGCACAGCAATCAATTGCACATATCTCCCCACAGACCTTCCACCTGCGCTGACTAATAATGGTGCTCTGGATGAATTATTCAGCTGCTGGGGCGGTGCACGTTGTGTCCTACTTTGCATTTGCTTTGCTGACACCTGCTGGTACATCAATAACAGCCGCAATCAGGGCTCAGGCCTCTCTAGGACACCATGATAGTGCACTAAAAACTTTTAATGTTCCTCTCACAGTTTAAAGCGACTTTGCTCTGAATCATTGCCCGTTGCCCGATTGTTTTTACTTGATTAGCTGAAGTCATTTTGCTACTGTCTCATCTCGTTCACAGCTGAACCGTTTCTCCATGCCCTGAATCTTAACATTCGTCTCTGTGATGTATCTGTTGCGTCATGTTTGTGCTGCAAAAACAGAGTTTCGGCCTTGCCCAGAGTGCTGTATTGCTTCATTTAACTCTCTGTTTTCTAATCAGAAATATAATACTCAGGACAGGCACAAGTGCAAAGACTGTTCATATACCTAAACCATGTAAATGAACTATAAATCACAAGCCGCTTAGAGCAATCTACTTGTAAAATGGACCTCATTTATGGGACTTATCTGACTAGTCAAATGACTTCCATTAAGAATCTGTACGTTTGAATACATTTTAGCCATTTAGCCAACCTCAAGCACATACTTTCTTTTCAAAACACCATTCTTTGAAGACAATGTGGACGCCACAGGAGCTCTAAACCCGGAGAAAGCCAACTGTTAGGACTACCATTCATCTCAATGTCCATTTCACACCTTTAAGACTCCAGAAAAATGCAATGAAATATAAAGAATAAACAAAAACATGAACACAAAATAAATAAAGTAAATAAATATTAAAGGGTACCTATTATGCCCCTTTTCACAATATGTAAGTCTCTTGTGTCCCCAGAATGTGTCTGTGAAGTTTCAACTCAAAATACCCCACAGATCATTTATTATAGCTTGTCAAATTTGCTCCTATTTGGGTGTGAGCAAAAACACGCCGTGTCCCTTTAAATGCAAATGAGCTGCTGCTCCCGGCCCCCTTTCCAGAAGAGGGCGGAGCTTTAACAGCTCGCGCTTCGGTTGCTCAACAACAACAAAGCCGGAGAATCTCACGCAGACAAAATGAGGATTGTCAGTAACGGTGTTCAGCCTTACATTGTTCAAACAGAGTCGGACACTGATGGAGAGACTTAAGCTGGACAATGACACCATTTTCTTTAACAGCTGCTGTGCAGCCAAAATTATATACCAGTTATCACTGTAAAGCTGCTTTGACACAATCTGCATTGTAAAAAGCGCTATATAAATAAAGGGAGACTTGACTTGACTTGAAGAAGTTACAACTTTTAGAATGCAACTGGACGTTTCTGAATGGTTAGTGGATAAATGTATGTAGTTGCTGTGGAGTTGATTTAACTCATCGACTAGCATGTGCCGTCATGTTAATCTTTTGTGCAAATCCAGCGTTGAATTGACCCTCGTTTGTGAAGCAGTCCGGCGTAAAATGATGGCATGACAACAACACTCTGCTACAACAACTCTTCCTCTTCTCTAAAGCAGCCCAACATGGCCTCACCCCCTTTGTTGCGTGTTCTCAGGGGCGGGGTTTATGTAAATTTTAGGGTTTGTGATGTCACCAACCCAGGAAGAAGCTCGTTGTAGTCCCTACCAGCCATTTGTTTTAGTACTTAAAAAGCGATTTCTGTAAAAGAAAATATCTCCCTTTGCATTGAATTGACTTTGCAGATGTTGTTTATGCTCAAACAGCAACATTACACACTAACTAAAGTTAAAAAAGTGAAATCATAATCAAGAATCTCTTTAAGCAAACAAACATACAAATTAATGTCAATAACCTTCTTGCTGACTAGTAAGTGGCAAATTATGGGCCATACTCAAATTGTATGAAGTTAAAAGTCGATAGTCTTTTCCTCCCTATTGTGACATATAGTGAAACGGCTTCTCAAATAAGAACAAATGTAGGGAGGGGCTTGACTTTGTCCATGGGGAACTGATTGGATGGTTGTAGTTTGCTATTGGTGGATCTCAAGTGAGTGACAGGTTGCCCCGCCCTCATCATCAGAGAAAAGAAGAGATGTCTCTGGGAAGTTATTTGATTAAAGATTACGAGGCACATGAATTTTGAAAAAAATGATGATGAAAAATGATGATCATGAAAAAAAGATGCGCACAGATAAATTATTTACAGTAACTACCTCTATTAAAAAATTGTCAATTTTGATTTCATGGTGACTTTAAGACTCAGTGAACTGAACATGCAACAGGATGAGGTCATGTTGTTTTGCTGGACTGCGATGTAAAGTAAAAGCATTATGACAAACCCAAACTCCTGGGAAAGAGGCGTGTATTTCCTCTACAGAATTAGCTCAAAAACAATTCCCCACAGCGGGATCTAAATGGCTGTGTGCTGCGGGAAGCCTTTGATGAATTCTTCTCAGTTTTAGAGTATCACTGTACGAGATGACCTGGGGGAAAGCCCTGTTCACGGCGCTTGATGGGAAAATGCTACACCCCACTCACACGAGCCCTCCAGAGACGAGAGACACGGCTAACAAAACCCAGTGGGCTTATTCACAGATTAACACAATGTTTGGAGCGACCGGGGCTTCTTACAGCTCAAATCCTGCTGTAAATAACTGTGTCCATTCAAAGTTGCGGATTTAACTTACTGTATGCGCGAAATTGGAATATCGCATAAAAACATTTAAAGCAGCGTTTCCATCCCGTGTGTTCCAGAGAACAAAATAGTCACTTCCTGGGAAATTGGTACAACACATCTGTAATAAGAACTGCAATCGGGGAAAAAACTGTGGCTGTTTTCCTACATCATAACTGATTTGCGCCTCTGAGTGCGCAGACAAAACACAATAAATGCTGGGAACACAATCATGTGAAACACTTCTGGGAGGATATTAACCTACACCAAATCATTCTGATGACAGTCCTTGGCTCAAGCAGAATGATCAAACCAACATTTGAGATGCTGTGCAATGAAATTGGTCTGCTGGTTAGTCCAGTCATCCAATCACATATTGGATGTATTGGAGTATTTTGTTGCACATTGAGGGATTTTTTGATAAATGTTTCCAGCTTAGTTTATGCACGTTTTCTTATCGGATAAAAAAATGTATCCCGTCAATTGAATGCACAAGTTTTTACGCGCATTTTTAGAATTTATGCGCATCTCGGCATTTCCATTCATTGTTTTTTTGCAATATCCCAAAATGTGCATAAAAATAGGTGGTTGGAAACATAACTAATGACTGTTGCCTACTTAAAGGTGCAATATGTAATATTTTCTGTCCGCTAGAGGTCGCTAGAGGCCTATTCAAAACAAGGGCGTAGCTTGATGACGCCAAGTTTGAGCGCGGAATCTTGGGACATGTGGTCTTCACCTCACAGACGGTGGAAAACAATTGGGATTGGACTCGGGAAGAAATCATGTTCATGGATGCAATTATTAACGTTACTGTAGTATGAAGCAGAGCAGGACCGAGTGTTGTGGGAGCTGAACGAGGCCGCTGGAGCGATTGCGCAACACACGCCGCGAGCGGCGGAGCTTTTATTATGCCACAGTTGCCGGCGCCGCTTCCGCTTTTCCGGTCATGAGTATGAGGTAACGCAGCTCTGTTTATCATATTAGATACATTTGAGAGTGTTGAAAATGATGTTATAAAGTTACTCTGTGCATTCGCTCAGTAGCTGCTGTGAGACACACTGTAGTAAGCTAGATCGATTTTAGAATATATTAAATGCTGGATGGCTTGTGTTGATAAATGGAATGCAATTCATTTTAAAACGTATTGTATGATGGAGAAAATGCGGTATTACTGTTACTAAAAATAAAGCTGCATCTGATTATGCTATGTTAGCTACTTCACAAAATAGTGTTTTCTCTGAGGCATGGTAAAGCATGGTACTCACAAAAAACCAAGAAAATTAGATTTAAACAATAAGACTAAACATGTTGAGCTACATAACAATAATTAGTTTTCTGTCTACAAATATATCAAAACAGTTATTCCCTTGTCTATTAAAACATGTAAATATTAAAGCATCTTTGGTGTCTCCATGGTTTCTACAAAATAAAACCGGAAACCGAGGGTAACGCGGGTATTTGACAGGCAATTGACAGGCGACTCCTCACACGTCCCGGAGTCTTGGTTAAAATTGCAATTTTCTTACAATTTATAAATAATAGGAAACATTTGGGATATTGTAAGTACTCAAGTGAACAAAATATATAACACTGGTCTAGTGGTTTTTGGATATTTTCCTGCAAAATTCTTACATATTGCAACTTTACAGGGTTAGATCACCCCTAAAAATGAAAATTCTGTCATTAATTACTTACCCTCATGGCGTTCCAAACCCGTAAGTATAAACATTGATCAGTGAACATAAACACAAGCTCACCCGAAACCGCTTGACCTGCGATAAAAAAACTCTTACGGAAGCTCAAATATGCTGTGTGACACGAGAACGAATCTTATTGGCTTTTTGCACATCATGCGAGCATTCTTGAGTTGGTTTATCACAACTGATGTGTGAGTTGATGAATGTTTATGTGAACAAAAGCCTAAATTCAATCTGTTCATCATATAAAGCGATCGTGTCTCTTCAGAAAATTTGGACTAAACCACTCAATTCATATGGATTAGTTTAACGATCTCTTTATGAACTTTTGAAGCGTCAAAGTTTCAGTTGCAAAAGCAGTCTATGAAAGGACAGAAAGCTGTCAGATTTCATCAAAAACATCTTCATTTGTGTTCCAAAGACGAACAAAAGTCTTACGGATTTGGAACGACATGAGGGTGAGTAATTAATAAGGAACAGTTCAGTATAAAAAAGGGTCACTACTTACCCTCATGCTGTTCCAATCCCATATTCTCTTTATTTTCTCTGAAACACAAAAGGAGTAAAAAAATAAAAATATTTTAGCAGAATGTCCAAGCTTGCTCCTGTGATCAGGACATTTTGAGACTCACACCTTTAAGTAAATGTGGCTGTCAATCCCAAAAACTGACAGTGTGAACGTAGCCTGTAAAGTTTTAGGAGTGACAACCCCATTTAAATACAGGAGTAAATCCTCTAAATTTTCGTTCCATGTGTGTACGGAACATGACTCACTCCCAAAATTGTGACGACTGACAGCAAGCTAACCATAGCAAAGTTCTGGCATCTCACATGTTTAGTAATGGTGATTTTTGATAAAAGCAATATTACAGCGACCAAAGATTTATATTCTTCAATTTTACCTAAACCAGCCTTTTTCAGAAGCGTCATGTTTTGTTTCTGTTTGCTTCGCAAAGCACTTGCTCTAATCGTTTTTGGGTTCGTTGTTTGGGTTTGATCCATAAAGCGATCAAGTTTATGAAGCTATTAAAGCAGACAGGTTCGGGTCGTGATATTTTGGTCTTGTTTTCAATATAAAGCATTTGGATTTATCTCACTTTATTATGGGCTTGTTCTTGTTCTCTTGTTTTTCTAGCAAGATCTGCAGAAGAGAGAAACATCTCTGATGCACGTTTAAATACGTCAATAACAACTTGTTGTTCAGTTCAGTTCCGAACACCGCGTAGAATGCGTATTCTATAGTTTCCGTAACTCAGTATGTATTTTTAATAAACATTAAATGGTGTAATTATAATTAATTAATTAATTAATTATTTTAATGCACAACTAGCATTCACAATTACTACAAGCTGTATTGTAGAGTTAATAATGAGAGAAGAGCTCTCATTGGCTGAGGAAAAAGTGATTATTCATTGGTCCTCTTCTCCAATCATATCGTGCTGCAGATCTTCAATGCCTTTGATTTAAACCACGTTTATTCTCTGCAGTCTCTCAATGCCTCAGGACAGAAACAAAAATCACTTTCAACTAAACAACAACAAGGAGGCTTTGACTCCCAGCACGACTGCCTCCGTTAACAAGAACTGGCAGGTGCCATTTCAGGCCCCCCTGGTCGCCGTTATTTAAAACATTAATTGCTTTTTGGTTTTAATGCGGTTTGCCATTTGAAATGTTAATTGCTTTTTCCTCTGAAAGGACTCGGTGACATTACACAAGGAGTCACTGGCTTGAGTGTCAGCTTTATTTCCATCAACAAAGGACAAACATTTGCACTCCTGCGAGTGACAGCTAAGACGATTTAATCTCCACAAATCAGACTCAAATATTGTGCTAAATGGATCAGTGCTATCACTAACATTAAAATGATATATTTAAAGTAAGCAAACAACAGATGGCTTTAATCTGATTAAGGGCTTGTGGGTGCCCCCTTCTGAGTGACATTTGATGGAGATTTTTAAAAGAATCACGCCAGCAAATGACAGCCAAAGTCAGGAGCTTATTTAGTACATATTTAGACTGTTTAGTTAAACTTATTATTATTATTTTCAATAGACTGATGTGGGAAAAAAATTGAAAAATAATGTTGCAGCAGTGTCTCTGTGAAATCTTACATTGTGATCAGAATTTTGGTCCATTCAAATGTAATAAATACAGATTATTCCACATAAATAACTCCTGGATATCAAACCAAACTCAAGATTTGATTCCATAAAGCTCAAAATCTTTGGCAAATCCAATGATTATTCCATCAAATTGCAATAAAAATCCCAAGATGCCTTGGGCGATTATTAAACTGCAAAAGGCTGCGATTTTGTTCAATAAATACGTACTGCTTCACCTTAAACGCATGGAGCGGCTCGCTTATAAAGTGCATTGAGATTGAAGTTCACAGTCTTATAACTCTTTTTGACAGCTAGGAAATACAACAGAATAATTTAATATTTTGGGAATTTTAACTTAATGACCTGGTCCATACGTGAAAACCCTTAGCACTGGCAAAACATGACTTCATTTGGAGACATTGCATTGCTTTCTGCTCACCCTGTTGAACATATAACTGCTGTTTCAAAGAGATTTCATACATTTTTGTTCTTTTAGCCTCAGTAAATAAGCAGCAGCAATGTATAATTTTAAATGTTTCTCATATCTCTCAAAATATGATTCAGTCATTCAGCCCCTAAACTATCTCGTAAACCTTTTAAAACCTTTTGTATCTGCTCAAACACATAAGGGAGCAACACGGAAGTATGTTACTATCAGTAAAATACAAATGGAAATGGAGAGGAAAATTCAAATGGAGAGGACTTCCACAAATTCACAGAAAGTGTTACGCAAAACCAGAAGTTCCTTCACTTAGCAAAGCAGTCCCACTTTAGCTGAAGTAACACATTTTACTGAAGAATTCAAGTGCTTTATCAAATATACATTATAAATTCCTGTAATAGATGCTGCATATGTCCTGTGATGTGATGTGATAAAGAGGGAAGGTGGATTAAATAAAGAAACTGCATAAATCACAAGTGCAGTAGACAGTGAAGGCCCTATGTAGGTCTCTAATATGCAAATACATTATGCTGAGGAGATTTAATACAAACAGCACCATTTTGTCTGGAATTAATATTTCATGGACCTCTAGGCAAAAGTGGATCTGGGACTACATACTATAAAAACCACATGAAGAAACTGTGTGTCAGAAGAACTACGTGACGAAATTCTCAAGTTAACAACATGTTATGAGGAGTTTGGGCTCTAAACACAAACATCAACATGCTAAAATGAAAGCGGTGACATCCAGGAAAACACATTTGAACTGCATTTTAAATGCATTTGCATTCTGCAAATCCACTGCAGAATGGATTTTAACATGGTAAAATGTGTTAAACGGCTGAAAGCAGCATGCATGCACATAACCCAATAAGAAACACCCACTTAAATCTGTAAAGTGATCAACAACTGCTTTTATGTAGGGGTGTAACGATACGCAAAACTGATGATTCAGTTTCGTACCTCAGTTTTGAAGACACTTTTCGGTTCGGTACAAACAACCCAAGTTGGGTTGAAAATGGACAAATCCAGCAAATGGGTTGTTTTAACCCAGCGGTTGGGTTAAATGTTTGCCCAACCTACTGGGTAGTTTATTTAACTCAACTATTGTTTAAAAATTACTGTATTGCTTGCTTAAAATGAACCCAAATATGTTGGGAATTAACATTTATTAATATGTTTAATAAATGAACATTTATTTATAAGTTTAATAAATAATAATTAAACAATAATCATTTATTAAATTGCTTATTAATAAATGTTCACCTTTTGATTATTATTGTTGCCTCTAACAGATTTTTTTCCAACCTATTTTGGGTTAATTTTAAGCCAGCCTTACAGTAATTTTTAAACAATAGTTGAGTTCAATAAAACTTCACAGCACGTTGGGCAAACATTTAACCCAACCGCTGGGTTAAAACAACCCAATCGCTGAGTGTGTCCATTTTCAACCCAGCTTGGGTTGTTTTAACCCAGCATTTTTTAGTGTACGGTTTGGTACAGCAGGTGGAGAAAACAAGTTGTGTCTCTGTCTTTAAATAAATTCAATTATAATTAAAAGTTTCTTAAGAATAATAATAATAAAAAAAATATCTCTGCTAATGCTGTAAACTATTTAAGGGAGCCTTTACTTGCACATTGCTATAATAATAAAGTTTCAGAGCCCAAATTATTAACCTAAATTCAGTTGCTATTTGTTTTTTCATATAATAATGAACACTCAAATAACAAATTGTATGCACACTTGTAAACTGCACATTAGGCAGTTTTTGCATTCACTTCTAAATGTTTTTACTCCAATTCGTTGTTGAAATATAATCATTTACACAGTGGCTGTCATTTTCATGACATATTTTTTTAAACATACATTAAATAATCAAGACATCACTAACTAGTTAAGTAAAATATAATAAATATAGGCTAATATAGTGCATATATTTAGTGAGAGTTTATTTCTGGCGAACTAACAAGCTAGCTTGAGGTAAATGCAGTGTTTTTCATTTTACAATCTGTTTTACTGACATCTTTCCGCTATTGAAACACAGATTGGGTGATTACACGAGATATTATACTTTCAGTGAGTTGTACTGTATCTTTCAACATACCTTCAGATGTTCATTCATGTTTATTCGTTAAAGAGGAAGAGATGATCGTGTTAACTCGCGCTCCGCGCTGCCGCTTGAAATGAGGCGCCTGTACAGCGATCTGTCACTCACACCACATTAAAGAGCGTCAAAACTGCAATTTTTGTTTGAATTTCGTGATAAAATGGACAGAACACTTTGTTTCTTATCGAAAGTAACAAAATGCGGAGCTTATTGCAATTATTGGTGGGTAATGGTAGTTAAGCTACAACGCTGTAGATCTAATGGGCAGGGCCGGGCGGGGTGTGTTCGGTACACCAAGAGTGTATCGGTTTTCAGTTCGGTTTGAATATCGCTACACCCCTAGTTTTATGCGATCAGATGTGAACAGTGTAAAAGTTTCATTCAAGTCCCTTTTACCAGATAAACACACTCACATCAATAATAGTATGTCAGAAATAATCTGTTCAAAACTGCATCCTTTTAATGTAACTCTCACATCTGAGCATGTGTGCGGCAGACTGTCTCATCTGAACTCACCGCATGAGCTCAATCATGTCTCATGAGGAGGGCTGCCGAGTCATCATGGGCGTCCGGAGAGTGATGGGGGCCCGGGGTGGGCAGGCTGGCACTGACAGGCCTCTTCCAGCCTCATTAAATCCCCAGATGGACAAAGGACTGGTGCATGACATCAGACCAGATCTCACAATCTCTTCATGTGGAGGTTCAGACAACAATATGAACTTAGTCAGGGCGAGGAGGACAGGTTCAGTCATCAGTCTGTGTTGGAAATAAAAATTAGGCTTTGAATCATTTGACAGGTTGAGAAAAATGATTTATATCTGTGACATGAAATTGTGTGTAATATATGCACTGCCCGGCCAAAAAAAAAGTCACTGTTTAGATTTAAGTAGGCAAATGCCTAAGAGTCTATGACTGGATCATTATTGCTGTAATTATTATGTTTCTAGCATGTTATATGTTTGGCAACAGTTCTTCTAACCCTAATTGATGGAGTGTGTAGCTTTTCATTTCTTAAACAACCAAACATTGATGCAGCTCTTGATGGAAATAAATGTTGTGATGTTATTCCCAACAAGAGGTGCATCAGTTCTTGGTCAAGATCTGGTATTGACAATGCAAGAGGTGAGCACTCTGTAAAGTCTACTTCAGCACATCCCAAAGACTTTCAATGAATTTAAAGTCTGGACTCAGAGGTGCCAATTTATGTGTGAAAATGATTCTTCATGCTTGCACATGACAGCCTGATGAATCTTGACATTGTCATCCTGGAATATGGCCATGATGTGTCTTCCTATATGGTTGTTTAAGAAATGAAAAGCTACACACTCCATTAATTAGGGTTAGAAGAACTGTTGCCAAACATATATCACATCACCCAACAGGTACAAATGGAACAATTTGATTGGTTGATGAAACTGACAGTCTAAAATTAGATGGCATTAGATAGGGGAGGGACTTAAGCCGTGTTTCCACCGCAGGAACGTTCCCCAGGATCTAGGGAACGTAGGGTGGTACTCGTGTGTTTCGACCGCAGGAACCAGGGTCTAAATGAAGTTCTGGGTAAAAATTTCCCCCTCAGAAAGTCCCTGCTCACGAGATATTACTTTTTCAAAGTTCAGGAACTTTCGGGGGTGGGACTTGGGCGCTGAACATGCTGATTGGTTCACACAGCATTTTATTTCAACCACCAAGTCTGTTGCGGTGCGTGCAGTAAGAGTTGTTTGCTATTTGAATCAAGAATGGAGTTAAAAAATACGACAGATGGACCACCGACGAGGTTCAGGCCTTATTAAGCTTATATGCGGAGGACAAAATCCAACTGAAAGTCACGCACAGTCCAGACCGTGATGGAAATGCAGACAGCAACAGGTCTGGAGAGTAAAAAGTTCCTGGGACAAATTGTTTCAGGTAATTTCGGTGGAAACACGGCTTTAGACTAATGTAAATGTCAAGGAATAAATTCTGATTGGATAAACTTCATAAACAGACGTGTTGACGTATGCGAACGGAAAGAATCAGGAGTAAAACGCAGTGATTAATAACATGAAATAATATGATTAAAATAAGTAAATAAAATGTGATTAAAACAAAAATATATTAGTTATTAATCTATTAAATATTCTAGATTAAAATAAACAAATAAAAAGGTGATTAATATAAATAAATAAAAATAGATTAAATAATATATTTTAACAGTAGGCCAACAGTACTACAGTAAGCAGAAAAAAATATAATGTAACTTAATATAAACTCATTTAAGATTGAAATGATTTTTTTTCAGTGTATTGTGTTAATAAAATGTCTTTAAATTTTAGGATGGGGGTCTCTCACACAAGGATGATCATATTTGGAGGTCCGTGGCATCTAAAAGATTGAAAACATCTGCATCTGCGGTCTGTCTGAGACTGAGACGATAGTGACAGTGAATATGACAGAGAATGACAAACCAGAAACTTGCTTTCAGAAATAAGACCTGCTGTTTCTCCATGCAGGCCCTGCGATCGATTTCCCGAGCCATATTCTCTGTTACATTTCCATGAGCTTCAATTCAAGGCTGTTTTGTTGGATGTTCAGGACAAAGCAGACAAACAGTGAATCTGGCAGAACTCTCCTGTAATAAAGATAAAAACCGCCTTCAGGCTGAATCGTCTCTTTACATTCTATCTCTGGGCGACAGACACAGAAAATGCATCAGCTCCACAGAACCTGAAGGCAGGACGTGTTCAGAAAGCCTGATCTCTGAACTTTCTTCGTCCTTGAGAGCAGATCTCTTCATATCTTCACACATCCGCTGATGATAATCAAAAGATCGGCATGCTTGTGTCAACTAGAAGCGCAGAGCTCGAAAAGCTCATAAACCTCTAGAAATTATATTTGGCCCTTTCTTTATCCATAGGATCGCAGATGGCAGTGGCAGAATGTGGGGTTTATGTGAATGAGAAAACGACATGAAACCAGATTAGAGCGCATTCGTCAAGCTTAGAGGGAATGAAGGTGTGCTGTCGCTCATTTTGATTTATTAGCCGCCCTTGATGGAGATCTCGTCTCTGCTTTCTGCCCTTCAGATAGTTCATACATGCCTGGCCGACTATAATGGAGTTAAATATAGTTTGGCAGAGGAAGGGTTTATGGTCTGTCGATATGCTGAAATGAGTTTTTGAGCACATAAATTTACAAAAATACATTTCAGCTCAGTGCAAGTTGATCATGTTTGAAAGTGACCCGTGTCACAAGAACTTAGAAATTAAAGTTCAACACAGTCTGAACGTTGACTTGACCGTTTAAAAGAAAGTTTAAAAGGGTTTGAAAGTTATTTGAAGTTTGAAAGTTGTGTAGGCCTCGATGTGTTGCTAATTAGACTGTAAAAAAAATTGAGGAAAAAGCTGAGAAAACTCAGAAAACTTCAACTTCAGGATATATATATATATATAGTATATAAACAATGTTAATGGAAAAGTCATCATTAAAAGACACTACTGTTTTAATATTAACATGATGGAATATAAAATCAAAATAGTCTATGGAAAACAAAAAGTATCCTTTAAAAATGCTCTCACTAAGCGTTTTCCTCAAGCAGGGATTTCTCATGTTGGTAGTTCGTATAAGCATTCAAACACAATAATGCATGAATCAATCTTTTTCACCAATCGCAATCTGGAGAATCAGTATGCGTGGCTTGCAAGCTGCTCAATTTGAAGGTTTTTACAAAATAATGAGCCTCATGCTTCATTTTTAAGCCGACGCACACAAAAAAACGAATGTTTCATTATTTTAAAAGGCTGAACGATCATAATTCTTTATCATGGAGCTCGACTCAGACTGTTCTTGCACGAAATTGATGCATCAGCGGTTTTGTACGAATGCTAAATGACGTCCGGAATGTCACATGACAGGATGTATTTACTACAGGCTGAAGGGTTTGTCATAATGGTGCTCTCTGTCTGTCTCTCCAGTGATTTACATTCCAGATTCAATAAGTCTCATCGACAGCAGTGGTGAAACTATTATTTTAGGTGAGTGAACATCTAATTATGTGTTACCAAACTTTCTATTACGTGGAGTTTTGTCCATGCAAATATGCAAAAAAAGATGCACAAAATCAAAATGGTTCTGAAAGGTTCTTAATATATATTAGGCAGCAAGTTATTTTTTCCCTCAAAGTTGGTGTGTTAGAAGCAGGAAAAATGGGCAAGCGTAAGGATTTGAGCGAGTTTGACAAGGGCCAAATTGTGATGACTAGACGACTGGGTCAGAGCATCTCCAAAACTGCAGCTCTTGTGGGGTGTTCCCGGTCTGCAGTGGTCAGTATCTATCAAAAGTGTGAACCGGCGACAGGGTCATGGGCGGCCAAGGCTCACTGATGCACGTGGGGAGCGAAGGCTGGCTCGTGTGATCCGATCCAGCAGACGAGCTACTGTAGCTCAAATTGCTCAAGAAGTTAATGCTGGTGTCAGAATACACAGTGCATCGCAGTTTGTTGCGTATGGGGCTGCATAGCTGCAGACCAGTCAGGGTGCCCAAGCTGACCGCTGCCGAAAGCGCCAACAGTGGACACGTGAGCATCAGAACTGGACCACGGAGCAATGGAAGAAGCTGGCCTGGTCTGATGAATCACGTTTTCTTTTACAGCACGCGGATGGCCGGGTGTGTGTGCGTCGCTTACCTGGGGAACACATGGCACCAGGACGCACTGACGTAGGCAGAAGGGGGGAAGAAGGCAAGCCGGCGGAGGCAGTGTGATGCTTTGGGCAATGTTCTGCTGGGAAACCTTGGGTCCTGCCATCCATGTGGATGTTACTTTGACACGTACCACCTACCTAAACATTGTTGCAGACCATGTACACCCCTTCATGGAAACGGTATTCCCTGGTATTTGTGGCCTCTTTCAGCAGGATAATGTGTGCTGCCACAAAACAAAAATGGTTCAGGAATGGTTTGAGGAGCACAACAACGAGTTTGAGGTGTTGACTTGGCCTCCAAATTCTCCAGATCTCAATGCAATCGAGCATCTGTGGGATGTGCTGAACAAACAAATCCGATCCATGGAGGCTCCACCTCGCAACTTACAGAACTTACAGGATCTGCTGCTAACATCTTGGTGCAGATACCACAGCACACCTTCAGGGGTCTAGTGGAGTCCATGCCTCGACGGGTCAGGGCTGTTTTGGCAGCAAAAGGGGGACCAACACAATATTAGGAAGGTGGTCATAATGCTATGCCTGATCAGTGTATATATACATATATATGGGAGAAAACGTGTTTAAAATAATGTCACAGTGCAAAAAAAATGTAAATGGTCCTGGAAATAGATCTCTTTTTTTTAAATGCAAAATTAAAAAATATATTTTGGGATGAAATATGACTTGAACATGATCCTCATCCACGTCTTAGAGCCATCAGCTGTCTTCGAGACATTCACTGAGTCAGAACCATGTTTATGTCGTGACGTGAAGCATGTCATTATGTAGAATTGATTGCCTGCTCAGACTCTTCTAAAGGTGAGATCTCATCATCTGTCTCATCACTATTACTGACACTCATTATCATTGCATTTACACCAGTGATCACAGAAACGCTGCTCATCTGACGGGAGTGAGGAGAGCGATTGATATATGAAAGAAATGTCTCATTATGTCCAATTTCATCCTGCATCACTCACAGCAGTTGTTCATTTCAATGCTGCGATTCCTTCCTATTAACGCTCAGCGAAAGATCATTGTTCCTCCACCTATGGTAAGAACCTGTAACCTGTAATTTGGTTTTCTGGATAAGCCTCGATAAGATCAACCGCCCTGGAAAACAAAACAAAACAAATATTAAGCAACAAGCAATCAGGTAAATTAAATCACGACACGTTCTGCAGCAGATGTTACCAATCCATCTGCTGTGATGAGATGAAGCACTAATTATGTGCTGTAAGAGAGATTTTTGAATACCTGAATAAATTATTCCTACCTGATGGACATCTCTATTGTTGAGCCGTTCAGATAGCACAGGTTTGCTGATATCTGATTTTATATATACGTGTTTTAAAATGTAATTTATTCCTGTGATCTTCAGTGTCACATGATCCTTCAGAAATCATTCTAATATGCTGATTTGCTGCTCAAGAAACATTTCTGATTATTATTAATGTTGAAAACAGTTGTGCAGCTTCATATTTTTGTGGAAACCGTGATAGTTTTATTCAGGATTCTTTTATGAATAGAAAGTTCAAACAACAGAATTTATTTGAAATAGAAATCCTCTCTTCTCTTTTTTTCTTTCTTAGCAAATGTTCCTCCTCAAGGTGATTTGTGCTTACATGTTTCCTTTTAATATTCATGTATTTAAACATCTCAATTATGCTTCTGTCACCTACATATAACAAGTAAGCTGACTGCGTTGAGCACTTCATTATACATAATTACCATCCGTCTAATGAAGACGAGCTGTGCTGTCAGGACTTCGCTTTCCTCAGAGCTGTCTGTCGAAGGAATGGCTGGACTGAAATAATCAACACCACACATTAGAAATGAATGACATGACAACTGCATTGTGTTTGTGAGATTTCACCTTGGATGTCACAGCATTAAGTGCAACAAATGTTCTGCGCCGTGGCCTTCACAAGCATACAGGAAGAGCAAGGACACATTTCTGACAAATAAGCGTTTATACAGGAACAAGCAGCAGAATTGCTTTGCCTGTATAAAGTCAGATTCATCAGAACAGCAATAAATACTGATTACAACTGCATAAGATCAACATTTGCCCTTATAATGTTCTGTCAAAGCCACAATAGCATTCAGTGTATGCTACTAAATGAATAAGAATTTGTGAGTTATATTTATTATAAAATGGATACTTTCAGCTTTAAATTCTGATTGAATGAGATGCACGAGGTTGTAAAATGCAGATAAACATGCTTTACATTTTAATGTGCCAAGTTGCTATGCTTGCAAATCACCCTTAAACTGCCTGAAGCTATTGTTTCATCCAATTATTAATATTAATAAACTGAACTATTTTTTGAGCAGAAGAGTCAGTAAATGTGCACATTTTTTTTCCCATTATATTTGTGTTTGTGTAGTAAAATAAATGGTGAAAATGAAGACGAGATAAAAAAGTTGCTGATTATACACTGCAAAAAATGATTTTCTCACTTAGCATTTTTTGTCTTGTTTTCCAGTATAAATATCTAAACATTCTTAAAGGATTAGATCACTTCAGAATTAAAATTTCCTGATAATTTACTCACCCCCATGTCATCCAAGATGTTTATGTTTTTTTTTTCTTCAGTCGAAAAGAAATGAAGGTTTTTGAGGAAAACATTCCAGGATTTTTCTCCATATAGTGGACTTCAACAGTTACCAACAGGGTTGAAGGTTCAAATGTCAGTTTCAGTGCAGCTTCAGAGAGCTCTACACGATCCCAGACGAGGAATAAGGGTCTTATCTAGTGAAATGATCGGTCATTTTCTAAAATAAAATAAAATAAATGATATACTTTTTAACCACGAATGCTCGTCTTGCACTAGCTCTGCGATGCACCACACATTACGTAATCAGGTTGGAAAGGTCACGCGTGACGTAGGCAGAAGTATCGCGGTAGGGTGAAAAACTCCATCTCATATTCTCCTCCAACTTCAAAATCGTCCGACATCATTGTTTTACTTTTTTTTGTAAAGTAAACTTTCGCTTTGTAAACACTGGATCAGTACTTCTGCCTACGTCACGTGCGGCCTTTCCAACGTGATTACGTAATGCGTGGCGCATCGCAGAGCTAGTGCAAGATGAGCATTTGTGGTTAAAAAGTATAGTACTAAGTAAGTATAGTAAATTATCAGGAAATTTTAATTCTGAAGTGAAGCAAAATGACATAAGAAGTCTTGTTTTTGTTTTGAACAAGGTATCAAAATTAAGTGGGTTTTTGCTTAAAACAAGAAAAAATTATCTGCCAATGGGGTTAACATTCTGTGCACAAATGTTGCATTAAACCACAGCACCATGTCTGTGCGGTTTGACTGTGACAGTAATAAAGGAAGCAGCTCAGTTTAAGGGCCACAGGCTCTCAGCAGAGGCTCACTAGAGCTGCTGCTCAACTGCCTGATGCTGCTGGACGTCTGATGTCCGTCTCAATGACACTGTGTTTAAATGTGTTTGTGCACACGACAGACACACAAGGAAGTTAACACTCACTTTGCTCACTAGTGAATCAGGACAATGTGAATTTGAAAGAGCACTGGGACACTGAAGACTCAAATTCCTGCAACATGAATATGTCATGCATGATCTTGTATTTATTATCTTCATACAAACACCAGAAATGGTAGAAAAGTCTTTGCAAAACAGCAGCACCCACTCAAAAAATATTTAGGCCTAAATTTAAAGGGTTAATTCACCAAAAAATAAAAATTTTGTCATTAATTACTCACCCTCATGTTGTTCCACACCCGTAAGACCTTTGTTCATCTTCAGAACACAAATTAAGATATTTTTGATGATGATGGCTCAGTGAGGCCTGCATTGCCAGCAAGATAATTAACACTTTCAATGCCCAGAAAGGTACTAAAGACATATTTAAAACAGTTCATGTGACTACAGTGATTCAACCTTAATATTATAAAGCAATGAGAATACTTTTTGTGCGCCAAAAAAAAACAAAATAGTGACTTTATTCAACAATATCTAGTGATGGCCGATTTCATAACACTGCTTCATGAAGCTTCGAAGCTTTATGAATCTTTGGTTGGGAGCGCGTATCAAACTGCCAAAGTCACGTGAACTATTGAAATTCAAAACACTTATGACGTAACGAAGCCTCGTTTACTGAAATCATGTGATTTTGGCGCTCAAAAAAATTGATTCAAAACAAATGATTCGTTAAGCTTCATGAAGCAGTGTTTTGAAATCGATCATCACTAGAAATTGTTGAATAAAGTCAAAAAGTATTCTTGTCGCTTTATAATATTAAGGTTGAACCACTGTACTCACATGAACTGTTTTAAATATGTTTTTAGTACCTTTCTGGGCATCTGAAAGTGTTAATTATCTTGCTGTCAATGGAAGCCTCACTGAGCCATCGGATTTTATCAAAAATATCTTAATTTGTGTTCCCGAAGATGAACGAAGGTCTTACGGGTGTGGAACCACATGAGGGTGAGTAATTAATGACTTAATTTTTATTTTTGGGTGAACTAACCCTTTAAGATTTATATATTTAAATTGTTTAAACTTAATATGATGCATATTTGTCAGTCATAAATGAATGAAATGGGTAAGATTTCTGTAAATGTGTTTTAAATGCATAATATTATATATTTATCATCAACAAATCCAATTTCTTTTAATCACATACATTTGACCTAATTGACTATTGCACATCTAGTCACTGGTTTCACAATTAACAGATTTAAAAAGGCCCGTTCACGCCAAGAACGATAACTATAAAGATAACGATAAAGATATAGCTCTAAAAAGCTTTCTAAATATAAAAGAATAGCACTGTCCAGACCACAGCTATAACGATATCATATCTTTTTTTGAGCTGTTGAACGATAAAACACTGACAGCCAAGCAGAATCCATAAAAAAATGCAGAATCCATACTAATTTAAGGGCTCGCGCATTTAAAATGGTGGACGACATCGCGGAGAATTTAATTGGCGATGTGTAGAAAAATCCACCACTGTTTGACAAGTCAAACCCCCTTTTCAAGAATACTTAAAAGAAAATGGATATATGGAAAACAATCGGGCATACCCTCGGAATAAATGGTGAGAAGCATTAACAGAGATGAGATTATTATGCTAAGCTAGTAGGCTAAACAGTGTAACAAAATTACCTCAGGTAACGTTATCCAGTGCTAGTTTCGACAACATGTCTTGCTTCCTTTGAAGTTGCAGTGAAAAAGACTAGGCGTTGTTTTTATTCCACTATATTGACTTCCTCAGCTAAATTCACTGTTAGTTTAGATCGATTACTATTTACTCGAAACAGCATGCTGAGGACATCTGCTGGTTAAAGCTAAATGCAACAAGAACAGCAAAACATTTTATACACACTTTAAAACAGCAACGCGTGAGCTTATTGTTAAAAATGTGTGAAATTGTATATGCAGTTCAAATATACAAATCTTCAAATTATTTTTGAGTGTAAACAAAGTGCTTTTGACTGCAAAACCGCAACTTCAAACCACACAGTGGTGTAGCCTAATACAATGAAGAAAGCACCGAAAGCACTCGCAATTTCATTCTTGAATTTCAGGGGACTGTGAGCAGTGAGGCCCGAGCTGAGCTCATAATTGTTTAATTGAGTCTTCATAATGCCTCCTAATTGCAGCACACAAACCCACATCCAGCAGACAAACGACCGTTCGGCCAGTATAATGGGCCTTATTGCTCGTAGTATTTCTCTTGCGGCTTGTGTTTTGCTGAAAGGTTAGAGCCGCTGATTATACGGCTCGGCAATCGCTCGCATTAAACCGAACAAAAGGTGAATTCAGGCAGCGACGGTGTTGTGCACCTGCTTGGCTGGACCGCAGCTGTGCTAGATGGACGAGAGCAGCCGGTGAGTGTGATATCGACACTGAAACACACAGGTTTACACTGGGGATCATTAATGAGTGACAAAACGAATTCTGTTTCATTAGAGCATAATCCAAGACAATGTTCTTATGAAAACCTTTCTTCAGTTAATTGTTGTGCTCAGTAGGGCTTTCCCATTGTACATTCCTAAAACCTTAACATCCTTATTTGCATATTTGCGTTGTCAGTGTCACTGATTGGGCGAACGCAGCATGTGACCAGCTCTCGCTTTGCGCGTTCTCATTATAGGCTTATATATTGCAAATTGTATCAAGTTTATCCTGAACTGACTTTAAGTATCATGGTTTGCAGTTTTAAAATATGCATTTTTAATATGCATATAAATTGTTTTAAGTAATCATAAATTTTTCCTGAGCAGCAAATCAGCATATTAGAATGATTTCTGAAGGATCATGTGACACTGAAGACTGGAGTAATGATGCTGAAAATTCAGCTTTGATCACAAGAATAAATTACATTTTAATATATATATATATATATATATATATATATATATATATATATATATATAAAAATATAAAACAGTTATTTTAAATGATAATAATATTTCACAATATTACTGTTTTTACTGTATTTGTAATCAAATAAATGCAGCTAAGGTGAGTAGAAGAGACTTATTTCAAAAACATTTTAAATATCTTACCGACCCCAAACTTTTGATTGAACCTTGATTTCTCTTAAAGTCTGTGTTGTTTTGATTTGTTTTATGGAATGATTTTATGGTCTTGTCAGTCTGAAATGTAGTCATTCATCATGTATGTCATTGAAATTTAATTCAGGGAATTTATTTATCATAAACATATACTGTACATATATGACCAATGTAGGCATGGACTTTAGCAAAAACTGCATAATAATTATGAAAGCATGATCAAACTTCTGTTTTCAGTAATACTAAATGAACTTTAGCAGGTCAACTACCCAAATTAAATACTTTATACACTACCGGCCAAAAGTTTGGAATAATTCATATTAAAAATTATATTAATTGATTAATATTATAATTGATTATATTAATAATATATTAATCATTGAGCACCAGTAAATAGTGATAATAATTGAGCAGCAAATCATCATATTAGAAAGATTTCTGAAGGGTCATGTGACTCTGAAGACTGGAGTAATGATATATTCACATAGAAAACAGTTATTTTAAATTTTAATAAGATTTAACAGTTTTTACTGTAATTTTTAATCAAATAAATGCAGCCTGGGTGAGCAGAAGAGACTTCTTTCATTAAAAACATTAAAAAATATTACCGATCCCAAACTTTTGAACAGTAGCGTACACCTTGATTTCTCCCAAAATCTGTTTTTTTTTTTTTTGCCGGTTTTGGTCTTGTCAGTTTGAATTGTAGTCATTCATCATGCATCATTCATATTTTAATATCACTAGGTTAATTCGGCTGCGTCAAGCAAAACAATGATCAGCTCACATGAAAATTGTACATCAGATTCAAACTACATAATAAAAAAAAAAAAATAAATAAAAAATTATCTTTAAGGATAATACATTTAATACCGAAGACTCTTTCTCATGCATTCTGATCTGACTTCTCTACCCTCAAATCATCTTTTCTCTTAAATTACACCAGAAACATAACAGACGTCCAAATGCGATTGCAGCCTGGTGTAAAGTGCTCTAAAGCACACAGAGGCCAATTTCTCTGTCTGTTTAGACCACATCATGTCACACACTCATCTCTTTCTCGTGCCATAATTGTGCCCTATAGGTCCGCCACATACTATTCATTAGATTAGAAAGAGCAGCTCACGCTGTGAAGAGAGATGTAATCACATTGTTGCAGTCTGCACCAGTGCGCCCACCATAAAGACAGCTATTTACATGCAAATTACTAGTACAGATTTGTCATTAGTGTCATTACCTGTGGCCCACTCGACACGCCATCCCATAACTACCAGTGCTGTGGTGTAGCTATGCAAATTCAATTTGCTTTTCTAATAAGAGTAAGTGCCATAGGACCAGAACCTTTGCCCTCAATAAGCCTCGGGCTGTCACATGACCTCACAGATACACAATCATCTCAGAATCAAACTAAGTAATCTGAATATATTATGCTAACACAGATCATCCTCCAATAAGACTTTTAGTTGGACAATAAAAGTAAAAAAAAAAAGCAATTTTTTTTTTTAGCATATTTTAACAACATTCAAATACTTTTTAAATGAATATATATATATATATATATATATATATATATATATATATATATGCACTAAAATGGTTTAAAATTATTATTTTCATCAATCAGATTCATTATTTCAATCAAACATTTATGCAAATTAAGTAAAATACAGTAAAAATCTAGTAAAAATAAAAATAATTCACTAAATGAACACAAGGAATAATAATAATCATTTTTAGTTACTTGACTAAATCATTAAAATTGTGATATTGCTTTTATACAACAGTATGTTTGTATTTTTTTTCCCCTCTACCAACAAAGTTATTGATTTATAACAGTAAAATTCTGTAATATTATGAATCAAATGTTATGTTATTAATGTATATAAAATAACAAATGTTATGTTATTTTATAATTAATTAAAGTAATTCATTAAATAAAAGCCATTTAAAAAAAAAAACATCAATTTCTTCATGTTTATGTAAATGCACCTGCAAATTAAGGCACAAGTTTTAATGACCAAGTCTTTTGAGAACATCATGAAATATTTGATTATACTATTCCACTATAATAATAATAAAATTTGTTCACGTTAATTTAAAAACAGCACTTTGCTTTAATAAATAAAATAAGCGTTTATAATTTGCATTTAAATTGTACTTAAAATGTATTTAAAAATATTTTTTGAATAAAATGAAATATAATAATATAAACTTATCTTACCAAACATTCTAAATAAAATTGAAACTTAAATTAAACTATAAAAACCTAGAAAATAGACAAACATCACCAGTACAATGAATTTCGACTGGAGGCTGGCTGGTTCTCCAGAAACCCCACAGAGCTCCGTGTGGAGCCAAACGTCAGGCTCCTGGATCAGTCAAGTGAACAAAACCATTAAGAGCCAAAGCATTTGGAGGAGCTCTTGAGCGCTTGACTGAAACACAGGAGAGGGGAGGAAACACCGCAGACGCTTTCCTTTCAGTGCTGCCAGTTTTCTCCAGATTGTTCTGTTCTCTCATTACACTCCTGAAGCCCGCGGGCACAAAACCCACATCAGGTGCTGCTGGAGGAACGAGTCTGTTTGTAAGTGTCTCACTTCATTGTATGGCTCAAACTGAGCTGTCTGGTCCAGATGGAGAAGGAAATTTTCAGTTGTTCAACCAGTGGGTCACAAGCCTGTCGGGATACAAACAATACAAAACACAAATGATAAAATGCAACATTTAATCGTGTATAAGACAACATGCAGGTGAACGTGATTTCACCAAGTACAACATGTTCTAACATCTTTGTTGATCCTGGAACAACATTTCAATCAACCAATCAGATTTGAGCGACAAGTTTACAGTTTATGTCTCGGCTTACAACCAGGGTTAAGTGCTTCTGCATCAGTGTTTTTCACCTATCATTTCCCTCTGATTTTAGGGATAAGTTATGGGTAGAGTTAGGTTTAGGAGTAGGGATAGGATTAGGACTAAATTCTCTGACAGAAATGTGGTTCCAAGATCAACAGAATATGTTGATCCAGAAACATGTCTGACTTGGCAAAATCACGGTGACTGAAAATTAAATAGACTTTAAAAGCCTTTAAAAAAACGTTTGCCCTCAGTCTATTTAAAACATTTTATGCTTGAACAAAAAAACTATGGAAGCTTGTTTCCGCCACAGAATAAAACGATTTAAAAGATAATTGTGACTTTTTATCTCACAATTCTTACTTTTTTTATCTCACTATTGTGAGTTAGAGCAATTTTGACTTTTTATCTCACAATTCAGACTTTTTTTTTCTCAGAATTGCTAGATATAAACTCTCAATTGCGTCTTATAAAGTCAGAATTGAGATATAAACTCGCAATTCTGAGAAAAATGCCAGTCATTATAACACGCAACTGCGAGTTTATCTCGCAATTTAGACTTTATCTCTCACAATTCTGACTTTATATCACACAGTTTTGACTTTATATCACACAATTCTGACTTTATCCCCCGGTTTCACAGACAAGGCTTAAGCTAGTCCTAGACCAAAATGCATGTTTGAGCTGTTTTAACTGAAAGCAACTTGTACTGACATATCTTAAAATATGTCAGTGCCACTGTTTTGACTCCAGATGCACACCAGTAATGTTTTTTTCTAGTGTACGTTTATAAAAGCTACTTAAATATCCTAATTGAACTAAGGTCTAATCCTGGCTTAGGCTAAGCCCTCTCTGTGAAACCAGGCCTGAATCACGCAAATCTGACTTTATATCTCACAATTCTGACTTTATATAACACAATTTTGACTTTATAACTTGCAATTTCTAGTTCATATCACGCAATTCTGAGAAAAAGTATTTTTTTGCTGTTGACTGAATTTTCAGTCAACAGCATTTTTCTAAAACTTTTTTTTAAGAAGTTTACCTCATTTTATTGATGCTTTTCAACAAGACAGTGAAAAAAGGAAAATTTGATATTTTAAATTAGATTTTATTTTTATATTTTCTGTGTTTTGTCAAGTTTATTAGTTTTTATTATGTTTTAGTTTATTTAGTTTTAGTGCTTTAACTTTCATGTTTATTTTATTTCAATTAATACAAAAAAATGTAACCGACAAACTGTTATGGTTACAAATTAAATTCCCTTTTTATGCATGTTTTGGAAACTTAATCTTAATTCAATTTAGCAGCACAGAAATGACACATTTGGGCCTCCGTGAAACACAAGCAGAATAAATGTCTGTAAATTGCCTGTAAAATCACTCTTACAGCACATCTCTTTCTGCCGTCTGTTCCTGCATCTTGTTTGCATGCAGATTTGATCAGTTCTGAGCGCATATGAAGCAGCGGTGACCCGGCAGACACTGGAAAACTGCAGTCTGTGCATCTCAGGACCGTCAGTGCTCTCATTTGCATCTGAGCTTTCTGTCGATATGTGACACTCGGCGCTGGAGCAAATTCCTCCTGACGCCCTGCAGTGCTGTGGTACACGTGTACGACAGGTTGCATCAGTTACTAGGAAGTGATGAAATGAATGGAAACGCTTTAGCATTCAAAGGAGCGGCAAGTTATCTTGAGGAAGCAAAACAGAAAAATAACGTAGTCTGATCGATATAAAAGATCCATCAACCTAACAATGTCAGCTAAATAGTTACAATAAATGATTTAATGATTCTTAAGCACTGGAACAAAACAGTGAAAAAGAGAAAGTTCATGAGTTCAGTTTGTTATGTAACCTCCCGCTTCTTCCATTTGTCACAGCTGCTGCTGCAGAGCAAGTACGCGACTTGCTACTGCCAATACATACACAGACACACTGCTGTGAACAAGATAGTACAATATAGCATACATGAATTATCCATAGCAGATCTATACAGGTGGAGCTGGGGAACGTGAAGGGTTTCTGAAAGTGAGCTGCAACTGCTACAGCAAATGCTGACCAAGTATTTGAAGGTTGAGCAGTGAGCTCATTGGCTACTGATACAGCAGGAACCAATCAGCTGTGCCCTATAGAGAATGATGTAATTGCAAGCAGATTGAGTTAAGGACCTATCAGCCTGCGCTATCTAGAGTTTCATGACAGAACTTTGTATATAACATGGGGGTCTAAGAAAATGTGATTAATAGCCAAATAAACTGTAATAAACTGCATCAAATTGCAAATAATGAACGTATTATTGTAACTCATAATCCTCACAATATAATAAAAGCTAATGTTGTTCTGTCTAGTAAAAACAAAAAACAACAACAAAAACAAACTGGCATTGGAAAGGTTCATAGAATGTTAAAGGGGTCCTTGATTATGATTTCACTTTTTTAACTTTAGTTAGTGTGTAATGTTGCTGTTTGAGCATAAACAACATCTGCAAAGGGAGATATTTTCTTGTACAGAAATCGCTTTTTAAGGACTACGACAAATGGCTGGCAGGGACTACAACGAGCTTCTTCCTGGTATAGTGACATCACAAACCCCAAAATTTACATAAACTCCGCCCCTGAGAACACACAACAAAAGGGGTGAGGCCATGTTGGGCTGCTTTAGAGAAGAGGAAGAGTTGTTGTGGTAGAGTGTTGTTACCATGCCGTCATTTTACGCCGGACTGCTTCACAAACGAGGGTCAATTCAATGCTGGATTTGCACAAAAGATTAACACGACGGCACATGCTAGTTGATGAGTTGAATCAACTCCACAGAAACTACATAAATTTATCCACTAACCATTCAGAAACGTCCAGTTTCATTCTAAAAGTTGTAACTTCTTCCTGAGTCTCTCCATCAGTGTCGACTCCGGATCGAACAATGTAAGGCTGAACACCGTTACTGACAATCCTCATTTTGGCTGCGTGAGATTTTCCAGCTTTGTTGTTGTTGAGCAACCGAAGCATGAGCTGTTAAAGCTCCGCCCTCTTCTGGAAAGTGGGCCGGGAGCAGCAGCTCATTTGCATTTAAAGGGACACACACAAAAACGGTGTGTTTTTGCTCACACCCAAATAGGGGCAAATTTGACAAGCTATAATAAATGATCTGTGGGGTATTTTGAGCTGAAGCTTCACAGACACATTCTGGGGACACCAGAGACTTATATTACATCTTGTAAAATGTCTCCTTTAAGGTTCTTCATGGAACCATCAATGCAAATAAAGATCCTTTATTTTTTTAAGAGTGCATCTGAACAACCAGAGTAAAGAGAAATGACTGAGATCTCTTTAATAACTGAATTGTTTCTGCTAGACAGCAATGATTTTCAAAGTTCCCTCCATCTCGTTGCATTAGCGCCCACTACTGGCGGCAACCTTGCAACATCTTTAAATGGAAATTAAGCGCGACATCACAATCATGTTGCATTGTGGTCTTTGAATCTGCCTGAAGTGTACATATTGAGTAGACTCGCTCCCTCGGTCAAAATCAAGGGGTCAAGTGTCTGTCCAAATAAACTTCGCTCACCTACTTGATAAAGTTGAACGCACTTCAAAATGGCGGCAGGGATTTCCCAAGGGGAAGTGCTTAAGGAATTTCGCAAGTGTATGTCTAAAAGTCGAGTTAAACGCAGCCCCTATCAAGGATCATGTGACACTGAAGACTGGAGTAATTCAGCTTTGGTCACAGGAATAAATTACAGCTTAAAATATATTCAAATAGAACACCGTTATTTTGAATTGTAATAATATTTCACAATATTACTGTTTTTACTGTATTTTTGATCAAATAAATGCAGCCTTGGTGAGCATAAGAGACTTCTTTCAAAAACATAAAAAAAATCTGACCAAACCCAAACTTTTGAACAGTACCTTCAGTGTATCATGAATATGACGGCCAGAATTGTTCCTGTTGCTCAAATATTGGTACTCAAATATATGCGTACCAATTTGAGTTAGGTTCACATCATTTATGAAAACCTCAAACATAAGGGCTTGAAAAAGCGAATTTCTAAAATAAGCTATGATCTAAGTATGTCTGTAGAGTAAATATATCATAGAGAATAATCAAAGTGCACCATGAGAAAAAACATCTGGAGAAACACGAGAGCACAAACAAACACATCATGATTAAAACATGTTTCTCAACATTAAGTGCACACAAGTTCCTTCTTTAAAGGGATTGAAAGAATAATTCACCCTGTAATTGTTTACTCCAAACCTGCATGATGTTATTTTTTTCACTGTGTAACATAAAAGGAGAAATTTTGAAGTATCTTCAATTATAGTTTATACTAACCATGACTGTCTGTCTCCAAACACACCAGATCATAAAAGACTTGTGCTACACATGAGGGTGCTACAACTTTTTATTTTAGCTGAACAATTCCCTTGCACAAAGTACGAGAGCTGTTCTAAAAATGGGAAAAACTCTTTTTCGTGACCTATTTTTTTTCAACTAGCAACCCTGAGAGAAAATCGAGAGGCGATGCTCAACAATCCATGAAACCGAACAGACACAATGTGAGAAGAAAGAGTGGAATAAGAAGCCACAGAGCATGACGGCTCAGGGACAAACGCAGGAGGGGACGGGAACAGTCCTGCATTATTCAGCTCATATTCCTGTTTCCCTGGTCACTGCCAGTGACAACTGCAACTGAAGGAAGAGTGTGTGTGTGTGTGTGTGTGTGCGACACACTGAACAACTGCACACCAGCTTCACTTCCAGCATTTTATCATGCATTGCATAATGCATTCAAAATTAAGTTATATAATGCATCTCAAAGATGTTTTTATTCTTAATGCAATACAATGCATTCAGTCTGCCCTATAACATGCATTCAAATCAGTTGAATACATTATAAAATTTACCTAATCATAGTTTTACTTCAAAAGAGTATAATGCATTAAAGGATCAGGTCACTAAAGAATGAAAGACTGACTGATTCATGTGTCATATCGAGTAATCATCTAGAAACAGTGGTGAAACTGACTTTTTATTGCTAATATTGTTCCGTATGTTGTTATTATTAACCGTGAGTGACTTGCACAAACTTCAAAGTGGGAAAATGGAATGTTTGTGTGTCAGACTGATATCCAGAAAAGAGCCCAAAGAAACGCTTTAACATGCAGCACAACAAATTAAAGGATTTATCTCTCCTTCTGCAGCTAAAATATGAAAAAAAAAAAAAAAACTTTTTTGTGTATGTTTTACTCGTATTATTTTTCACACATTGGTTTGAGCCGCTGCACTCTAAAAAACGCTGGGTTAAAAAGAACCCAAGTTGGGTTAAACATGGACAGTAATTGGGTTGTTTTGACCCAGCGGTTGGGTTAAATGTTTTCCCAACCTGCTGGGTAGTTTTATTTAACTCAACTATTGTTTCAAAATTACTATATGGCTGGCTCAAAATGAACCCAAAATAGGTTCTAAACCTTTAACCCAACCGCTGGCATTTTTTTAGAGTTTGTATTATGCCTTTATGATGATGTTATGAATCAGGTTCACAAAAAGAGTTTGCAAATAACTGCACTGTAAAACAGAATTGTTGGTTTAACTTAAAAAAGTAAGCTAGCTGGTTGCCTTAAAATTTTGAGTTCATTGAAATTAAAAATTTTAGTTAATACAATGAAGGCGATTAGTTTAATCAACAGAAACTCTAAATATGTTATCTGAACCACTTTACTTATTTAAGTTGATCTGACAAAAGAAAAAATGTTGTGATAAATCATGAAAATATTTTTTTACAGTGTGTAAGACTGGTTTCTCCTCTCATTTTCCCATTTTCCAGTAGTTGCCACACCTTCAGTGACTCGTTTGAATTGTTATTTCTCCACTCAGTCATGTGAGAGATTTGCGGCCTCTTATTCTATAACTGATCCACCTGTGCCTGAGCTGTCCTCTCCTGTGCAGGATGTAAACAGACTTTTTATTTCTTCAATCAAAAATGTTTGTCTACTCTGAATCTTATTGCTCCGTTAAAACCCAAACGTATACTAGACCCCAGCCATGGCTTAATGATTCAACTCGTTTGCTCAGAAAGGCTTGTAAAAGAGCAGAGTGAAAATGGTGTAAGGATAAGTTATAGGTCTCATATGAAATCTGGAGAGATTCCTTATATGTGTATCAGAGAGCTGTTAAGGCCGCCAAGTCCAAATATCTATCTGAGTTTATTGGTGACAATCTACACAGACCTAAGACCCTCTTCTCTGTTATTGATTCTGTGCTCAGTCCCCCGTCAACATTTTTCCTGATGCTTCCGTATCACTGTGTGAACAATTCTGTACCTTTTTTTAATGAGAAAACCATTCAATTAAGATCTAACCTGCCCTTGGGGAACTCTGTTCAACCTGAGAGATCAAGCAGTCTGATGCTGTGGAACGATTTTCAGCCTGTTTCCATTGAATCCTGTAAAGGCATTGTTGAACGTCTAAGATTAACTTCATCTTCTCAAGATATCATTCCATCTAGATTTCTAAAACAGATTTTCAATACCATTGGACATGATCTTTTAACTATTTTTAACACTAGTCTAATTACTGGGGTTGTTCCTGACTGCCTAAAAACAGCTACAGTAACTCCATTATTAAAGAGGCCCAATCTTGATTCTTCGAATTTTAATAACTTTAGGCCTATATCAAACTTGCCATTTCTTTCTAAAATTCTTGAGAAAATTGTGTTGACCCAGCTGCAGTCCCATTTGATGTCAAATAATATTCTTGAAAAATTCCAATCGGGTTTCAAGTCTCAACACAGCACGGAAACTGCACTTTTAAAAGTTGTAAATGATATTTTACTAGAAACAGATAAAGGGAATGCCGTGGCTCTGGTGCTTCTGGACTTAAGCTCTGCATTTGATATGGTTGACCACAATATCTTGATCTCCAGGTTGAAGAGTTGTGTTGGATTACAGGGAAAGGTATTGAAATGGTTTCAATCTTTTTTAACTAACAGAAGCTTTAGTGTTTCTATTGGCCAACATAGTTCGTCCTCACACCCACTTACTTGTGGGGTGCCACAGGGCTCAATTCTTGCTCCAGTTTTATTTTCTATATTCATGCTGCCAGTGGGTGCTATCTTTGAGAAATATGGAGTGTCATTCCACCTTTATGCGTATGATACTCAGCTGTATTTTCCCTTGCAGCATAAAAGTAAAGAATTCATAGGACCTCTGTTGAATTGTCTAAACGAATTACAAATATGGTTAAAGCAGAATCTTTTAGTGTTAAATGAGAACAAAACCGAAATAATTTTGTTTGGTTAAAATTCATATGAAGACTGTGCCCTTCATTTTGGTCATCTCTCTTCCTACTTTACACCCTGTGCTAAAAATCTTGGTGTTCTTTTTGATTGCAACCTGGGTTTTGAGAAACAAATTAGTGTAGTGGTCAAATCTTACAAAGTTTCTTCCACTTACGGCGTTTATCAAATTCAAATCTTTACTCTCTGTAAAACAGTTTGAACAGATTATACACTTGTTCTCTCTCGTTTAGATTACTGTAATTTGTTATACTATGGTATAAGTCAATCTTCTATAGTGCGTTTACAGATGGTCCAAAATGCTGCTGCAAGACTGATTACAGGCAGACGAAGATTTGACCACATCTCGCCCATTCTTACAAACACGATTCCAAAAAAGTTGGGACACTGTACAAATTGTGAATAAAAAAGGAATGGAAGTTTCAAATTTCAATATTTTATTCAGAATACAACATAGATGACATATCAAATGTTTAAACTGAGAAAATGTATCATTTTAGGGGAAAAATAAGTTGATTTTAAATTTCATGGCATCAACACATCTCAAAAAAGTTGGGACAAGGCCATGTTTACCACTGTGTGGCATCCCCTCTTCTTTTTATAACAGTCTGCAAACGTCTGGGGACTGAGGAGACAAGTTGCTCAAGTTTAGGAATAGGAATGTTGTCCCATTCTTGTCTAATAAAGGCTTCTAGTTGCTCAACTGTCTTAGGTCTTCTTTGTCACATCTTCCTCTTTATGATGCGCCAAATATTTTCTATGGGTGAAAGATCTGGACTGCAGGCTGGCCATTTCAGTACCCGGATCCTTCTTCTACGCAGCCATGATGTTGTAATTGATGCAGTATGTGGTCTGGCATTGTCATGTTGGAAAATGCAAGGTCTTCCCTGAAAGAGACGACGTCTGGATGGGAGCATATGTTGTTCTAGAACTTGGATATACCTTTCAGCATTGATGGTGCCTTTCCAGATGTGTAAGCTGCCCATGCCACACGCACTCATGCAACCCCATACCATCAGAGATGCAGGCTTCTGAACGGAGCGCTGATAACAACTTGGGTTGTCCTTGTCTTCTTTAGTCCGGATGACATGGTGTCCCAGTTTTCCAAAAAGAACTTTAAATTTTGATTCGTGTGACTACAGAACAGTTTTCCACTTTGCCACAGTCCATTTTAAATGAGCCTTGGCCCAGAGAAACACCTGCACTTCTGGATCATGTTTAGATATGGCTTCTTTTTTGATCTATAGAGTTTTAGCCGGCAACGGTGAATGGCATGGTGGATTGTGTTCACCGACAATGTTTTCTGGAAGTATTCCTGAGCCCATGTTGTGATTTCCATTACAGTAGCATTCCTGTATGTGATGCAGTGCCGTCTAAGGGCCCGAAGATCACGGGCATCCAGTATGGTTTTCCGGCCTTGACCCTTACGCACAGAGATTGTTCCAGATTCTCTGAATCTTTGGATGATATTATGCACTGTAGATGATGATAACTTCAAACTCTTTGCAATTTTTCTCTGAGAAACTCCTTTCTGATATTGCTCCACTATTTTTTGCCGCAGCATTGGGGGAATTGGTGATCCTCTGCCCATCTTGACTTCTGAGAGACACTGCCACTCTGAGAGGCTCTTTTTATACCCAATCATGTTGGGTATAAAAACACCCAATTGACCTAATAAGTTGCAAATTGGTCCTCCAGCTGTTCCTTATATGTACATTTAACTTTTCCGGCCTCTTATTGCTACCTGTCCCAACTTTTTTGGAATGTGTAGCTCTCATGAAATCCAAAATGAGCCAATATTTGGCATGACATTTCAAAATGTCTCACTTTCAACATTTGATATGTTATCTATATTCTATTGTGAATAAAATATAAATTTATGAGATTTGTAAATTATTGCATTCCTTTTTTATTCACAATTTGTACAGTGTCCCAACTTTTTTGGAATCGGGTTTATATTTCACTAAACTGGTTACCAGTTAAATCTAGAATTATTTTTAACTTTTATTATTTTAACTTTTGTTTTTAAATCTCTGCAAAATCAAGCCCCATTATATCTCTCTGAGGTAATCTCTACTTATAAACCAAATAGATCCCTAAGATCCAGTAATCTTGGTCTCCTCTCTGTTCCTAGATCTAGGTTCCATTGCAGAGGTGATCGAGCCTTTGCTGTTGCTGGTCCTAGTCTATGGAACAATTTACCAGCTTCTATTGGAGCTGCGCCCTCTTTGCCTGTATTTAAATGCCGGCTTAAAAATCATCTTCTGTCAATAGCTTTTATCTAGCCATGTAAATTGTATTTTTATGTTGTGTTTTGATGTTTTGTTGTCTCTTATTCGTTTTATTCTAGCTGTATTGTATAGCACTTTGGATCAACCGGTAGTTGTGTGAAAGTGTTTAATTAATAAATAAATAAAGTTTTCCAAGTTAAAAAAAAGATTATTTTCAAGAAAATACTATTTCAGGCTTTCTACTTCAAAATTTCACATTTGTTTCTACATAGTTTTTTGTTAGTCTCAGGGGTTTCTGGGTAAAAACTCACATCTCACTGTGGATCAGATGTTCAGAACGAGTCTCGGTGTCAATAAATGCCCTTTTAGGACCGAGGAAGAATAATTTAGTAAACTTATTAGGTATAATTGATCCAGACTCTCTGTGAGACCTTTCACATAATTGTGATGAACAAACTAGGAAACAATTTGATCAACCCCGAGTGGAAATCAGAATTAATATTCACAAATGTGCAATTAATTTAACTGATATCAGCAGAGAGCTGAAGGAAATCTAATGACTTTCCACAGCAATAAATTTGGAGAACTTTATGAAAGGTAGCATAACAAAATCCCACCGTTCATTTTGCTGTGCTAATTACTGGAAACACACTTATCCTGCCGACGGACCGCATCAGTTACAGGTGTAATCAACCTCCCGTCAGAAGATTTCAGTGCTCTTTACGTGGGTCACACAGCGTTCATTAACACTGACATTTATTCGTTTCGATTTTATATAAAACAAAACTTCATTTAATGCTGGTTTTTTTTTTTTTTTTTATGACTTTAAAGTTCAAAATCAACCTTTTTACTTTCTTAATTCATGTTCCTCGTCTTATTATGAATGATTCAACAGTGCAAGCCATTCCACGGAATAATAATTCTTATAATAATAAAAACTATTAAATAATGTCTTAACTTTCAACTTTCCTGATGTCACAAATTCCATTTTCATTTAAAATTCATTTAATTAATTCACTTAATTATGCCAAAGATAATCAATTCCCATGCTGTTAAAAATGATTTTTTTGATGTTAGAGCAGGTTTTAAAACTAGGCTACTTCAAAATTTCATGTTTAACTCAATGTTACTTGCGTTTCTTTGTAATTATTTGTGAAATTTACTAGCAATTCCTGAGTGAAAACTCTTTCAAAGTAAATCCTACAACATATTTTTCCCCAGCATATCCTATATTTTTCCTCATTGAGCCCTATTTGGATGAGACTAGTTATCAATGAGGATGTTAGAGAAATATTCATGTTACTTTGTGATTTTAATCCTGTCTGAATCTGCCATATGCGTGTTTTTCTCACACAACCTCAGTAAAAAAGATTCCAGGGCAAATTACCTAATGTCTTTCTGCCTCTGAGAAATCTAATCATGTCTGAATGCTGATTTTGTATTATACTAATGCTTCTCCTCATGTGCTTTTTGACCTACCTGAGCTACCGTTTGGACACCAATCTTTCGCATACTTTCATTTCATTTCAACATGGTGTCCGATGAAAAAATTATAAGATTAATAAATCGTGGAAACTGCCCATTTTAATATCAGTGTCAGGTAAGATAGGCTACTTATCTACACTCAAAAATTTTTAAGCCTTTTTTTGAAAGATTTATGCAGTTTAATTAATAGTAAAATTCCATTAAATTGAATTGAATCACAGAGACACAGAAGCATGAATGCAAATGTGAATACACTCATGTTACTGTGGCGGTAACAAACTTCAGTACTCAACGTGGCCATTGAATGTCTAAGATTGAACTGAATGCAGATTCCCTTTAAACTGCTGATGCACCATGACACAAATTGACCTGAAAGAGAAAAAAAATGCATAGAAGAGAGCAGTTACAGATCCCTTAGTGGCAAAACTGTGAATGCAATATCATTTGAAATGCAACGACTAACAGACTTGACCTTGCATAGTTGTCTTGGGCCCGCTGTATTGAGCTGTTGGGTCGATCTGCAAGACAACGCTGATGATGCTTCAGTCAGTCTGAAACTGATGTGAAGCTGCCGGTCCAGAGAGTCTCATAAAAGCTCATACTTAAAGCTGAAGTGAGCAATTCGTGCACATTAAAATTAATGTTGAGGTTAAAGTACGTTCTTATAGCCCAGATTAGTATGGTATAACTATGGTATAAGTGTGACACCTTCAAAACATTGATCTGTTTGTTTGATATTCACAAACATGCAACATCAATGATGTGAATTAGGGGCGGGACTATCTGCTTGTCCGACTAATGACAGGATGTTTAGGGAAACCTGTATGAAAACAGTTATTTTTGATGCAGGAATTGTAGTGACGAAAAGTCATTCATTTTCACTGAGAGCTAATGATGAGTAATATCAATAATTAGTAATGTGATGTGGGCATGAACTAAAGTTGACAAAATTCATTTAATGCAAATGAGCAGTGACCAAGAACTAATAGATGTGATGCTTTATAAAATCTAAAGGGACACCAAAGTGCACACTATTCATGCCAAAACCTGTGAATCGTGTGCAGTGTTTTGAGGATGGAAGTGGCACCTGATAAATAACATGTTTTCAAAGCTAGTGTGAGCTGGTGATGGAAATGTAGATTATGAAAAAAAGACACACGAAGCATTTGTGCACTCATTTTAAATGTATAAATCGCACAGATCTTTTACCAGTATTTGAAAATATTCAACAATGAGAGACAGAAGACATTAAACTCAACAATGATCAGCACTACCGTAATGAACAGTGCAAATAACTGTAATCAAAACTTGTACAGAAACACCTGAGGAAAATGAAAAGAACGAGTCTTTCATAAATGTCCATAAAAATTAGAAAAGAGAGAGAAAATAGGAACAATTAATGACGTGAATCACGCACATTCATCATGTAAAGACTCATTCCACCATTATTGTGTCGGATGGCGTTGCTTTGGGGACAAAAACCCCGGGAAAAAAAACTTCACATTCACCATCGATGCTTTGAGACGACTGTGGCCGATAGGGCTGGGCTATAATGCTAAAAACACACGCAATTTCACATCTTTTTTGTGGGGGAAATCTGCAGGACTGATTTAATCAAGATGTGTTAAACTGATGTGTTACTCACAGCTGAATCATTTTCATTTATATGCACCAATATAGTACATTTACCTACAAATATTTCTACTAAAACAATATAAAAAAGCACCAAAATGGACTTTCAAGAACATTTTTGAGTGATGATGCAATGAATCTTTGTTTTAGAGTTTTGAATCCATTCATTGAAATGGAGTTGAATTTGAACTGATTCACGGAAATGAATCAAAGAAGAATCATGAAACTTGTCCGGTGATACAATCTTTAAATGCACATTAAAATATTGACAATCTCCAGCATTTTTGAGTGATGATGTAAATGCATCTTTGTTTTTGAATTTTGAATCCATTCATTGAAATGGAGCTGAATTTGAACTGATTCACAGAAATGAATCAAAAAAGAATCATGAAACTTATCCGATGATACAATCTTTAAAAAGCGCATTAAAATAATCGCATGATTGACAATCTCCAGCATTTTTGAGTGATGATGCAAAGGCATCTTTGTTTTTGAGTTTTGAATCAATTTATTGAAACGAACAGTTTGAAGTGATTCATTTAAATAAATCAAACTTACATGCTGTTTTTGACACTGAAGAATCATGAAACTAGTCCAACGACAATCTTTAAAAAGCACATTAAAATAATCGCATGATTCACAATCTCCAGCACTTTTGAGTGATGATGCAAAGGCATCTTTGTTTTTGAGTTTTGAATCAATTTTGAAGTGATTCATGGAAATGAATCAAACTTAAATGCGGTTGTTGATACTGAAGCATTACAAAACTAGTCTGACGACACAATCTTAAGGAAACTTAATGGACAAATTAAAAAGCACATTAAAATAAATCGCATGATTCACAATCTCCAGGATTTTTGAATGATGATGCAAATGCATAATCAGTTTTGAATCGATTCACTGAAATTTTGAAGTGAAGTGAACAGTTTGAAGTGATTCATGGAAATGAATCAAACTTAAAATCTGTTTTTGATACTGAAGAATTACGAAACTAGTCTGACGACACAATCTTAAGGAAACTTAATGGAAAATAATTACGTTATTCACAATCTTCAGGAAAAATCATTGCAAAAATATAGTAATTATTCATTATATTTATCGCCCAGCCCTAGTGGCCATACGGTGTCAGTGCAAGTGTGTGTTTTTCCACTCTTGTGATGCTGGTCTTTGAAACATGGCATGTCGTGCACAACACCGAGGCTCATGACGCAAAAAAATACGAGTTCAAGAAGATGAGCACTAGAATCACATAAAACAATCCTGCCCTGTGAGTGACATCATTCAACTTCCTGTTTAAACGAAAAGATTTTGTACAATACATTTTGCAAAGGAACCTTTGAAAATACCCCGGCCTTTGCTTTACCTTGAAATAATAAAGAAATAAAAATCATACCACAAATTTGGACTCAAAACTAGATAGAACAAAATATCACTGCTGGGGAGAGAAAATGAAATAAAAAAGACTGCAAACGCTTTGGCAGAAGAGGTGGGAAAGGAATACACAATGAAAGGATGAAAGAAAAGATAAATTACAGGTAAGACATGAAGAAAAGTGGTTTTCTCTTTCGCTCAGCATGGCCCACCATCATACGGCGCTCCTCCCACAGATTCGGGGCTGCAAGTTATTCGTTTTTTCCTCACAGAGGAAAGAAGCAAAGAAAAAAGGTGCTCTTCTCATGAAAGTCACGTTTCACTGATTGTCCACGGAAAATTGCGCCGGCTTCTGCCCGCCGAGGAGAGCAGGAAGTCTCGGCTCAGAGATATACAATCACAGCGTGTGTATATATATATTTATATATAAAGAGATCCTTTACAGGAAAGGAACTGAGAATCCATGTCAGGACCGTGAGGTTGCGGCCCTGCGTTTGAATCCACGTTTCAGGTGAATACTACTCCAGGGACGTCTGTCCGTCGTCTTGCCTGGTGCCGTGCTCCTGCAGGCATCTTTTGCGTATGATTGGCAGCGGGTGAGCCTCCGTGTTAAACACCCAGTCCTCAAGCGGCAGCAGGTCGTCGTCCGAGAACAGCAGGTACAGGTATCTGTGATCGAATATGGACGGGGTTAACAAAACTCTTTTGGTTTTATTAACATAAAAATACAGCATGCCATTCTTTAAAGTGCCCCTATTATGCTTTTTCGGATTTTGACTTTCATGCAGTGTGTTATATAGCTGTTTGTAGAGCCGCATGATTAATCTTTTAAAGGTCACAATCTCGATTCAAACACCCACGCGATCTCATTGACCAGAGAGGGCGGTTGTCATGCGTAAGTATGAAACACCTTCACAAACACTCTTTTTAATCATACAGTATTGTTATTTCTATGTTGCAAATATTAAACTGATCACAGCAGTACTGGGATAAACGTTTATAGTTTAGGTATAAACACTGATGTCTACGGTAGCAATCAAAATGGAGCAAATCACCTTTTGAAAATAACTTGGCGCTTCAAATAACGATTGTATCGATCACATCATTACACCAGTAGGTGGCGACAAGTGACTGTTAAAAAATTTATTTGTCATTGAATTATTCATTCAAGACACTCCTTCAAAAAGGCTGATTCATCCAGTAATAAACAATGAAACATATGGAAGCTTGTTTCCGCCAGTAAATAAAAAAATAAAAAAGGTAATTGCCACTTTTTATCTCACAATTCTGACTTTTTTTCCCTCGCAACTACGGGTTTGCATCTCACATTTCTGGCTATATTTCTCAGAATTGCGAGATTTAAACTCACAATTCCGACTTTTAATGTCAGAATTGCGTGTTGTGAAGTCAGAATTGTGTTTTATAAAGTCAGAATTGCGAGATATAAACTTTTTTCCCCTTACAATTGCACATTCGTGATTGTGTTTTTTTTTTAAATCACGCAATTCTGACTTTAAATCACACAATTCTGACTTTATATCACGCAATTCTGACTTTATATCACAATTCTGACTTTAAATCACAATTCTGACTTTATATCACGCAATTCTGACTTTAAATCACAATTCTGACTATAAATCGCAATTCTGACTTTAAATCACAATTCTGACTTTATATCACGCAATTCTGACTTTAAATCACAATTCTGACTTTATAACTCACAATTCTGACTTTATAACTTGCAATTCTGACTTTATATCACGTAATTCTGACTTTATATCACACAATTCTGACTTTATATCACGCAATTCTGACTTTATATCACAATTCTGACTTTAAATCACAATTCTGACTTTATAACTTGCAATTCTGACTTTATATCATGCAATTCTGACTTTATATCACACAATTCTGACTTTAAATCACAATTCTGACTTTGCAACTCACAATTCTAACTTTATAACTTGCAATTCTGACTTTATATCATGTAATTCTGACTTTATCCCCCCGTTTCACAGACAAGGCTTAAGTTAGTCTTAGATTAAAATGCATGTTTGAGCTGTTTTAACTGAAAGCAACTTGTACTGACATATCTTAAAATATGTCAGAGCCATTGTTTTGTCTCATGATCCACACCAGTAATGTTTTTTCTAGTGAAAATTTATAAAAGCTACTTAAATGTCCTAATTGAACTAAGGCCTAATCCTGGCTTAGGCTAAGCCCTCTCTGTGAAACCAGGCCTATATCACGCAATTCTGACTTTATAACTCGCAATTCTGACTTTATAACTCACAATTCTGACTTTATATCTCGCAATTTTGTCTTTATAACTCACAATTCTGACTTTATAACTCACAATTCTGACTTTATATCTCGCAATTTTGTCTTTATAACTCACAATTCTGACTTTATATCATGCAATTCTGACTTTATAACTCGCAATTGTGTTTATATCTCGAAATTCTGAGAAAAAAGGTCAGAATTGTGAGATAAAAAGTCGCAGGTACCTTTTTTATTTTTTATTTAATGGTGGAAACAAGCTTCTATAGAAACATCATTAAAACGATTTTTAAAAATTATTTATTCAAATTAATTAAACATTTTAGACTGCAGCAATTAACATTTTGGGTGTTTCGTTTCTGACACGCACTGTAACTGGTTGACCAATCGCAGCAGACTGGGCCATCTGACCAATCAGAGCAGAGCAGGCTCTCAGAAAGGAGGGGTTTAGAGAGACTGAATCCTTGATCGATCTGTTTCAGATACTGTGAGAAAAGAGCTGATGCTGAAATGTATATTTTGAGAAAATTAAAGTGTTTTTTGAGCTTGGATGCATGTAAACCTTTTGAAGGAGAATCCAAAACAACATTAGGAACCTTTAAAATAGTATAATAGGGGCACTTTAACAGCCATCCTGGCAATACCAGTCTATTTTTGTATGCTTCTATAAATCAAAAAAGGACATTTCACACTTCTGTTTTCCATACAACTAAATCAGTCTGGACAGATGCTGTTGAGCTCTTAACCCTGTAAAGGCTAACTGAAATATCATGTCTCATGTTTCAACCGTGGAAAGATGTTAGCTTATGAACACATCACTTAACGTTACATTTAACTCAGAAAGGTTATGTTCATATTTCATTAGTTAGCTATAAAAAAACAATACATATGAGCTTATTTACTGTTAATTATTTAGGAGAGTTTTTTCTGACACGTAGAGTTATCATACTGTCTATACTGTAGTTTAAGCATTTGTCAGTGTAAGAAAATTCAAACCGTACATAAAAGCTCGAGACATTACCACCAAATGATCATATCGGTGCATCCCTAGTCTTTTTATTTCATCTTGCTTTGATTCTCCTGATTGTTCCTACTGAAGTTCTGCATGAACTGCGAAATACTCCACTACTGTGATTCCACGATTCGTTACTTAACCTATAGATGAGATGTCTGATTCAGAAAGACGTAGGAACAGGAACATGAGGGTGATAATGAACTTACTTGAGCGTCTCAGACAGGAAGAAGCTTTGTTGCATGTTGTCGTGACTGACTGTGGAGGCATACACATCTCTGATTCCTGAGAAACCCGCGTCTACGCGACAATGCTTCTCTAACGCCTGTGAAGACAAACCATTTGAGCTTGATTATTTATTCTTTTTAAAACGTATAAAACGGTGACCATGTTTTCTTTATTGTGGAAGATACAAGTTTGGGAGTACATCCTTTAAAACAACAGAACTGCTATTTCCATCAACAGTGGAGAAGATTTACCGCTAAATTTGAGCACTGAATAAAAAAAGAGCTGACATGGCAAATTAATGATCTATTAACCTCAAACAAAGGTGGACATCTAGACTATAATTAGGATTGTCTCTTGAGTTTGGTTTGGAGATGTATTTGACAAATCCATTTGCCTTCTCCTCCACCTCCTGCAGCCAGTAATTAACATGTCAGTCTGTTGGAGGGAGTGCAGCACTTTAACACGAGCTATATTAATGTAACAGCCATAGCCAACCATTCATTTACCAAAGCTAATGTGAATAAGTGCCATGTAAGACCCTGAGATCCTCAACCTCTCGCTGCTTAATCAAATATAGTGCAGAAAGTTAAGTATGTATGCATCTATCTAATTATATATGTATTTATGAATCTATCATTCTGTGCATCCATCCATCTTTTAATAGTTCCATCCATCCATCTATCCGTCCATCCATCCATCCATCCATCCATCCATCCATCCATCATTTATACAGATTAGTGAATCCATCCATCCATCCATCCATCTTTTAATAGTTCTATCTATCTATCCATCCATCTATCCAATTTCATTTATATAGATTAGTGAATCCATCCATTCATCCATCCATCCATCCCTCCATCCATCATCCATCCATCCATCTTTTAATAGTTCCATCCATCCATCTTTTAATAGTTCCATTCATTCATCTGTCCATCCATCCATCCATCCATCCATCCATCCATCCATCCACCCATCATTTATAGATTAGTGAATCCATCCATCCATCCATCTTTTAATAGTTCTATCTATCCATCCATCCATCCATCTTTTAATAGTTCTAGCTATCCATCCATCTATCCAATTTCATTTATATAGATTAGTGAATCCATCCATCCATCCATCCATCTGTCTTTTAATAGTTCTATCCATCCATCCATCTTTTAATAGTTCCATCCATCCAATGTCATTTATATAGATTAGTGAATCCATCCATCCATCCATCCATCCATCTTTTAATAGTTCTATCCATCCATCCATCCAATGTCATTTATATAGATTAGTGAATAAATCCATCCATCCATCCATCCGTCCGTCTTTTAATAGTTCCATCCATCCATCCATCCATCCACCAACCAACCCATCTTTTAATAGTTTTATCCATCCATCCATCTTTAATAGTTCTATCCATCCATCCATCCACCAACCAACAACCAACCCGTCTTTTAATAGTTTTATCCATCCATCCATCCATCCATCCATCTTTAAATAGTTCTATCCATCCATCCATCCATCAAAGTAACAATAAAAACTATTTGCAATTTGCTGTAACCACATTGGGGTAACACTTTCAACGATTGAAAATCCATATTTTTTTGACCAATAACCTAAATATTCCTAAATGTTCACATAACATTTTAAATATATGTTTGTTTGATTTCAGAGATGTCTCACACACCTCCACTGCCTCCCAGCCCCACTCCCTGTACTTGGGGTCGTGGGTCAAACGCCACATGTACATGTAGCTCTCGATGACCTCTGGCCTCAGGATGTAGTAGCGGTCACTCAGTCGGGTGGCTGTGGCCTCCGCTCCTCCATCAAAACGGAAAGCCTCTGGACCAAGTTTGGTGGCTGTTGACAGAGAAAAACATTTAAATACTGACTCTAAATTCTACTACCCGATTTTAAAAATTTTCATCGTCGGAGGGTGTATGCAGAGGCTCTTTGCGGACATCCGCGTACCTCCCATTTTTTGTGACCTTGTCACTAGGCTACAAAAGCACCAACTGCGCACGTTAACTAGTTCATGTTAACTAATGTAGTTAAGTAATGTTAATTAATGAAACTTTATTGTAAAGTGAAAGCATGTCTATTGTTCTCACTAAAAGCAGGTTCTCACTAAAAACAGAGATGCTAGTTAGTATTTAATCTCCCTCATACTGATTCCTCAGATGGTGTAAATACTAGCAGATAAACACATACGCCACTGAACAGATGCGATTAGCTTTGTGTTTTTACAGTGTGGAAAAACCTGAGGTAATAAACACAAAGCTTGTGTAGTTTGTGCATGATCACCAGCCGGTCTGTTCATGAAAACACAATGCTTTCAAAGCAGAACATATCGTAACAAACCCAAATGTATCCCATTATGCCCCTTAAATCTAAAATTACAAGCATCCCCAGTCTGGGAGAACACTCTCTTCTGAATAAACATTTTAATTTGCATACTGATTTTGGTTTGTTTTGTCTCAATTCCTCTTCTCTTTAGCAATATTACACCATCAGCCTGGAACAATATTTTACACCGTGTGGCCGTCATATTAACGTGTAGTATGGCAGTTTTTTGGCGATTATCGTGAATGACGCTGTAGGCGGTCTGTTACGGTGATGCTGCTTCTCCCATTGGGAAGCAGTTATTGTCAACATTAATATGACATTTCTCAATATATGGCACAGCGTTTCTCCAAACCTGTTTAATATCACAGCTTCTCTGAGCGTCACAGCACAATGGGACATATTATAATGAAAAGAATATGTCAATAAAAGCGAGCTTGTGTATATGTACCTCAGCATTTCCTGTGTTGATTTTCAGGTCTTGTCTTTTATGGCTATTTGTTTGGTGCTCTTAGTTCTTGGTGTTCTCTGGTGTTTTTGTTATTATTTGCATTATTTTATTTAAGTTGTCTTGAGCCAACTTACTAATCTACTATTTAAACTTCTTCTTCTGAGCCATAATTTGAACAGTATCTCCTCCTAGAGCTTTAAAGCTACAACCACCTTCAGACTTTTCTGACTCGGGTTGCTATATCTTTCAAACTGATTTCAAACTGATCCAACTTCCTAAAAATTAAGATTAAAAATCATAAAAGTCCCATATGCTTTCATTGAGGGGGTTAAAACTTGAATACAATAACTCTAATAGTAGCATAGTAATAGAGTAGTAATAATAGTAGTAATAGAGTATTTAAGCTTCATCCACTATATATCTGTCACTAACAAAGCCTAGCAACTAGCTTGTGACATGCTACCAATGTGCTAAAACATGTTAGCAACATTCTAATTCATGCTAGCAATGTACTAAAACATGTTAGTAATATGATAATTTATGATAAAACATGCTAGCAACATGCTAATTTATTCTAACATGTTAAAAAATGCTGACATGTTAAATGCTAGAAACATGCTAATTAATGCTAAAACATGCTAACAACATTCGAAATCATGCTAGCAACATGGTAAATAATGCTAACATTCAAAATCATGCTAGCAACATGGTAAATAATGCTAACAACATGCTAATTCATGATAAAACATGCTAGCAACATGTTAATTTATGTTAACATGTTAAAACATGCTGACATGTTATAAGCTAGAAACATGCTAACTCATACTAAAACATGCTAACAACATTCAAAATCATGCTAGCAACATTGTAAATAATGCAAAATGTTAAATCATGATAACAACATGCTAATTCAAGCTAACATGTTAAAACAGGCTAATTCATGGTAGCAATGTCTTAAAACATGCTAGCAACATGTTAAGTCATGCTAGCAACATACTAATTCTTGTTAAAACGTGCTAACAAAATGCTAAATCATGCTAGAAACATGTAAAACATACTAACAAAATGATGCTAAAACATGTTAGCGACATGTTAAATCATGCTATCAACATGCAAATTCATGCTAAAACAGGCTAGCAAAACATGCTAATTCTTGTTAAAATACATGCTAACAAAATCCTAAATCATGTTAAAACATGCTAACAAAATGATGCTAAAACATGCTAGTGACATGTTAAATCATTCTATCAACATGCAAATTCAGGCTAGCAAAACATGCTAATTCTTGTTAACAATGTGTTAAAACATGCTAACAAAGTGCTAATTCATGCTAGCAACATGTTAAATCATCTATCTATCTATCTATCTATCTATCTATCTATCTATCTATCAATCAATCTGTTTTTCTGATAGACTTTATTGCCTTCAAAACATTTAAACTTTAAACTTCAAACTACTTCAAACCTTCAAACTTAAAGCTTTTAAATTTTTTTCAAACTTTCTGGTCTGGTTTTCTCAAGCCAACTTCAAAGTTTGTCATCAAACTTTATTCATCTAGATAAAGCTGCTGTCCGTAAGATTTGCCTCTTAGTCGCCATCTCTGTTTGAAACCTGTAATTGCAGTTATATGCGGAATTATTATCTTTACGTGCATTGTTCATCGGCACAGCTCGTCAGCGCGGATGAATCTAATGTTTGCTGTCAGTCAACATACCGGGGTGGATACTGTACTTCAGATTGTAGTCTTGGAGCATGACCAAAGTAGGAATTTTGTCATCTGAACAAGTAAGTAACATGTCTGCCACTTTCGTTCTGACCAACTGAGGGAAAAAGCATTAGCCTACAATAAATCTCGCTGCCAATGGTGATTAAATCTAACGATCGCTTAGCTCATATCGCATCAAACCGTGCAAATTATTACTGTTGTTATATTTTGTTCTCAAACTGTTAATGTTAACAACATCATCTTTGCGTGACTACGTGTATTTAGTGTGTATTAGCGTTACCTGTAGATTTCAATTTCTGTAGCCACTCTGCAGTCCGAAGTCTTTTGCTTTTGACTACGGGTGAATCTCCAGTTGTCACTGATGATTGTCATTTGGATCTTTCTGGATTACAATCCTCCATCAAAATGATAAGTTTAATTTTTCACAAGTTTTTTATTGGAGCTGCTGTGAGAAAAGGCTATAAATGATCCGCTACCAGTAGCATCCTATATTCATAGTCTAGCTGGGACTCCTTCTTTCTGTTTACAGACGTGACGTGAGGCGAAGACGAACTGCTGCATGCTTGGATTTCCCACGGAAATCCACCAGTATCGATTTACTATAAAACAAGCTTACTGTTGTGAATTGAGCTAAGGTAAGGAGATAGTTTTGAACACTGGCTGGTTATGTACTTGCTCAAAAATTGATTTTGTATCATTTTTAACCAAAAAAAGTTACGGACTACAGCTTTAAATCTTGCTCTGCATCCAGCTTTTTTTTTCTTGTTTCTGAGTTCACCCGGCGGTACAGCATCTTTTTTTTTTTTTTTTTTTTAATTCTTATTAGTGATTCTTCTTAGATTCACATTCTTTTAATATGGTAATTTTTTTTTACTTTTTTACTATAGTACAGTAATGAAATGATGAATTATTTGAAGGCAAAACAACAAATACTACAATGATGTATAAATACTTCAAAATTGTCAAAATTGAAATAGCAAATGTTTTTGCAATAATGATTTTTTTGCATTAAGGAATGAGAATTTGGGGGTGAAAATATCTTTGTCATTAAAATAATAAACACAATGTAAAGAAATTGAAAAGTTCCGAAAATCATTTGTTTCTTTTGATTTTATTGTATAAAATTATGTTATCAACAGGTTTCGTGAGATTCATTCATATGTTGTTCAGTCGTGTTATATTTTAATAGAGACTTGAGGTCATAAATTGTGTGCAGAGACGAGATCAAACATGGTATTTCAGTCGTCCTCCACTTCTGCTATATCTCTTGATGAGAGCGCTGTGAAGACCAGCACAATTTGTGCTGTTTTTGATCTGAACCAGGTTAGACTTCATCTCATTTGTTTGCTTCTGATGTCTGAGAAACCAACATAGAGAGGCTGTGATTATCCAGGAGAGTAATGGCCTTCCTCTATCTGAGCGGCAACAGATTGGATTTTCAGTAACTCAGACAAGCTGGAAGCATGAAGAGAAAGATAAGACAAAGGAACATTTCTGGGGAAGCTGCCTTTCAATGTTTTCTCAGAGATCAGTAGGAGCTATTTTGTAAGAGTCAAATCCCTTACTCCGTTTTACATCACACCAGTTTTATTTTAGCAGTGTTTACACACTATTATAGTATTTATTCATATTTTAATAAGCTTTTATTATATTTTCAGCTTAGTTTAAATTTTTAGTAATTTTGTTATGCACTTTTGTAATTCATATTAGTTTTTTCTATTTCTATATAGCTTAAATGTATTTTTATTTCAGTGTTAGTAATTTTAGTGCTTATATATGTTCTATATTTTGTTGACTTGTGTACTTACATTATCCCAAAATGTTTCCAAGAACGTTTAAATGTAGAGAAATAAACAATTTTAACCAGGACATGGACTGTGTGACATCATACCTGCGTTACCCTCGATTTCTGGTTTTATTTTGTAGAAACAATGGAAACACCAAGGACGCTTTAATATATTATGTGTTTTATTAGACAGGTGAGCAACTGTTTGGATACATTCATCAACAGAAACTAATCATGTTATATAGCTCAACACAGTAAGTCTTCTTGTTTAAATCTCGTTTTCTTGATTTTACCATGAGTACCATGTTTTACCATGACTAATATTGATCTAGTTTACTGCAGGGTGCAACAAGTGTCTCATGGTAGCCGCCGAGTGAACGCACAGAGTAGCACTATAGCAACTTTCAACACTCAAATGTATCTAATATGATAAACAGCGCTGTGTTACCCCACATACGCTTGATCGGAAGAAGCAGTAGCGGCGACTGCGGCATAATAAAAGCTCCGCTGCTCTCAAGCTGTGTGTCGCACTCGTCTCTCATTAACAATCGCTCCAGCGGCCTCGTTATGCTCCGATGGCTTTCAGCCACACCCTGCTTCATACTTCGTACTCCCGACGGATTATTTTCCACCGGCTGTAGACCTGAAGACAACACCTCCCATGATTCTGTGAAATCAAGGCGTCATCAAGCTATGCCTTTGTTGCGAATAAGCGACCTCTAGTGGCGAATAATATTACATATTATGCCTTTAACCAGTATTTTTTCAGAGCGGTAATGTTACAGAAGGAACACTAGAACAAATGTTAAGATACTGATTCTGTTCATAGTGAACCAATATATTTATTTTTTTAGTTTTTAAACCATGCGTTGCACCATTTCTGGTCACAGAAAGTAGGTGGTAATTTTATTTATCTGTGAACATTTACTAATGATCATGGCAGAAGTATTTCAAATGATGGAAACAAGCATTTTAACCAGGCTTCTAAAACAGTTAGTTCCTATCCTTGATTCTGATTGGACAATAGCTGTGTTTTATTCACAATAAAACACGGCTATGACCGCTTCACCCAACGGTTCTTTGTATCACTACACAAGACCCTTAGCAACCACTCTTAGCAACGTAAACTGTATGTTCTCAATTGATATTGTTCATTGAATCTTACTGTATTATGTAGAAGAGTATTGTGAGAAAGAGATAGAGTGAGCGAGTTTATTACCTGCATTCAGATTTAGCATTTTCCTTCGGGTCAGTTCTATGTTCATAATAAAAAATCTGTTTAAATGTCTGATGTATTATCTTGTCCTTTTAACAGTTAAAGGGGTTTTCCCGTGACTGACAGCTAGTCAAAGCATTTGTCATTTGCGTCTTGTTCCGTGTTCACAACAATTCAGTCTTTTCAATGTAAAAGTGTTCTCTACTGACTGACACACTCATAAAGACAGTCTTTGCCGCCATCTAATGGTGTAATAATGTAACTTCTGTTGCTGTTCACGGTCAGGGAAAATTTTTTCCGGCAGAAGGAAGGCTTTTAGTGACAGTTTACTTCATGAAATTTGCATTGATATTTTTGGCTTTAATATTTGTATTGTGTGGTAACCGTTTTATAAAAGCAATAAGGTACTCGAGGCTAGTGCTGCATCGTGAATAAGTCATGGCTGAAGGGGTTGCAGGCGCTTCGCTTCGCGTCATGCCTAACAACACCCTTCAGTCATGACTTATTCACGATACAGCACAGCCGCTCGTACCTTATTGCTTACATATACACCGATGCGACATACAGCAGTGTTGTTATCGTTAACTAAAGCTAAAATATTAAAATACATTTATGTTAAGTGAAACAAAGTAAAAAAAAAACATTTTATTTCAGTTAGTTGCCAAGGCAACATCTAATTTTCATTTAAGTACTAAAATTACTAAAATTAAAATAAAAATAAATAAAAAGTGAAAAGAAATATTTATAAAAATTGATAACTAAAAAAAAAAAAAAAAAAAAAAAAAATATATATATATATATATATATATATATATATATATATATATATATAAAAAAAAAACAAATTCAAATTATTAATAAATATACCATAATAGTATATTAATAATGCTAAAATAACATTGCCATGCAGTTGACTGCACTTACTGCATTTAGTTGATTTAGGAGTGTTGCTGTACAGTTTCTACTACTTTAAATTATGAGTAGTTTCACCTACACTAATTAACATCATTTATTGAGACCGTTCAGAAATAAAGCAATTTCTTTCACCGAACTGACCTGAGCGGCTGTAGGACTCGTGGCAGGTATGAGTGATTTCAGCTGCCAGATCCAGGTAGTGCTGCTTCTGCCCCGCCGGCCCGTCATCAGCACCGATGCCAATCATCCCGCCGGAGAAACAGGCCAGATGCCCCATCTTGTGGTCCAGGATGCCGCCTCGCCACTCAGCCACGTACGTTAAACCACCCGGAGACTTTTGCACCAGGTTCGTCTCGATGGCCTGGAAATTGACAGGGAAATAACTCTGGTAAATACAATGCAGCAGCAACCCTTTCGGCTATCAGCTTTTTTGAGTGGTGAAGCATGAGATTTTTCAAAACAATACATGAAGATAATGCAGCTATTAATCACAGCCGAACACACTTCCTATGGAAAAACAGATGGATGGACATGTTTTGTGTGAGAGTGGATGAAACATCTGTTAGATTTGTAAAGTGCTTTGAAATCAAGGCGACGCTGGATTTCAATGAAGCTTGAATCTATGCACATATAAAACTGGGACAGCGTGCATATATTGCCTTAGGTGCCGACATTTATGCATGAAATGTTTTATGTATAGTATAAGACAGTACGCTGCGTGGTGAATTGAAGTCAAGCCTCATTGAGATTCTATCGGGACTTTGACACTTGAAGGTGTATAAATCTGCCAAAGACTATATGGGAAAACATCTCAGTGCTGTTTATTTCAAAGAGTCTGTTGAAATCCATCTCTTCCTTCTCCGTTTTTATGTTTTCGCCTTTTTAGAGAAGCACAAAACAGCAAAAGCCATCATGGACGATCAATAGCAAATGACTCATCGTTTTGTTCTGCTCTTTTTTTTTTGCGTCTTCCTCTCCAAGTCCCAAACAAAACTTGTTCGGAAGGTTTTTCTCCATGTTTGTGTCATCAGATTTCTCCATTTTGCATCATCAAATGTATACAACCCACTTACAGAGAACATGAAATCAAAATTCATGATCAAGATTTAAACATCAAATATCATCAAGAGCAAATATTTCACATCAACTTTAAAAACAATTCCACCAATCAAAAGCATTGGACACAGGGCTGGATATTTGATAACATGTTATGTATTTTAACATTAGGCTGATGAAATTGCCCTTTCCTGATTATAAATGTAATTAATATCTTGGCAGACCACATTCTTCAAGGGAAACATTATCTAATGAAAAAGCTAATTTGCAAATTAAGTGATAATAAGTGAGAATGTGTTTGCTCTCTCCGTATCGCGGTTAGATTTCTCCTCTCGGATCAGGATGGGAGGTGGATCTAATCTTAAATTAATCTAATCAAACTTAAATTGAACAACAATATCTATTTTACACACTTACCACCTGTGCAGACATTCATTTCTCTTACTTTTTTACTGAACAAACTGAAGACCAGAAACTATGGAAGCTTGTTTCCGCCACTGAATAAAAAATAAAAAAGGTAATTGCTTTTTATCTCAGAATTCTGACTTTTTTCTCATAATTTCGAGTTTACATCTTGCAATTTTCTCAGAATTGCAAGAAATAAACTCGCAATTGCGAGTTATAATGCCAGAACTCGCAATTGACCCTTTGCCGGGAGTTTGATTGACAAGCGATCTAACCAATCATAACACCGAATCCGGCATTTTGTCCGACAAAGCAGCCTTAAGCACTTAACCTCGGTGGACTTGAACTTGAAAATGGTGTGTACTGGCATCTTTCTGGTTTTGAAACAATATTCCTTCTCATGTTCATTCATGTTTATTTGATGCTATAAATTAACTAGTAGGAAGAGATGATCGGTTCACGAGCCGCTTGAGCTGAGGCGCTACAGCCGATCTGTCACGACACATTAAAGAGCCACAAAACGTTTTTTATTGTGCGAATTTCTTAAAAAATTACACAATTTGAAGGCTGGGACTTTGTTTAATATCATAAGTAACCTGCTCTGTCTTGTCTGTCGACGTGTTGTCAGTGTCCTCTTTGCTCTGCGATGTATTTTTCACTGCCATGGCTTGTCGGACAAAGCAACAGTAACTAAGGGGGGCGGGTCTTTGCGAAGGGTCGATTATGAAAAATAAAGTCAGAATTGCGAGTTATAAACTCAAAATCGGAAGAAATAAAGTCAGAATTGCGAGTTATAAACTCAAAATTTTGAAAAATAAAGTCAGAATTGCGAGTTATAAACTCAAAATAGCGAGTTATGTCAGAATTGCAGGATATAAACTCAAAATTGCGAGAAATAAAGTCAGAATTGCGAATTGTAAACTCAAAATTGCGAGTTATGTCAGAATTGCAAGATATAAACTAAAAATTGTGAGAAATAAAGTCAGAATTATAAGTTATAAACTCAAAATTGCGAGTTATGTCAGAATTGTAAGATATAAACTCAAAGTTGCAAGAAATAAAGTCAGAATTGCGAGATATAAACTTGAAATTGCGAGAAATAAAGTTTGAATTGCTTTTTTTCTCGCAATTCTGACTTGTTCTCACAATTGCAAGATTATAATCACGCAAATCTGACTTTATAACACGCAATTCTGAGAAAAAAGTCAGAATTGTGAGACAAAAAGTCGCAATTAATAATAATAATAACAATTTTTATTTATATAGCGCCTTTCAACACCCAAGGTCGCTTTACAGAGAATTACCATTTTTATTTTTTATTCAGTGGCGGAAACAAGCTTCCATAACAAACAGTACATGCAACTAAATTGCAATAATAGTAGCATTATAAAATAAATAGAGTTTTGTAATGACTTTGGCAATGTTTAGAATGATCGATCAAAGTGAATGGTATGGTAATGAATGGTATAAATGATATTTCCGTACCTCCATAGCGCTGTAGTACATCTTCTTGGCCTCTTCATCAGTCTTATCTGACATCAGGTAGGATTTGATCAGGTACTCATAGAAACTGTCCCCAAGACCTCCGATTGAGACATGATCTGAGAAAATGAGAAGACGACAAAACAAACTCTGAACTCTACAACCCCAAAATCATGATAAAAATATTTTGAATGAAGAAAATGAAGCCTATTTTTTAGGGGCAATAACATTTTTTTTTTTTTTTTTTACATTATGCATTGCACTTTGATATGTCTAGCTTCAACCTCCTGTTTCAACAGGAAATATGTCAACACAGGAAAGATAACTGCACTCAAAGACATTTGTGATGGTCCTCAAACATATATTTATAATTAAGTTTAATTTTGCGTTTCCATCTTTGATTTTGAGGTTAAATATTAAATATCTCCCAGACGTGATCTCAGCAGGTTTCATGAGATTCTGTTATTTCTGTTATTTTTATACCAGGATTAGAAGTGAATGGTTTCTATTCATACACACTTTTCATTGTGTTGGGTTTAGGAATGATCTAGGTACTATAATCGGAATCAACAAACATAATGCCAGGAATGTTTGTATCCGCCCTCCACTCTATTGACATGCAAATCAGAATGAGGGTGTCACTTTCATCCGCGCTCTTCTCGCTATCTCTGAGACTCATTAGCCATTCCCATGCTGCACCAATTAGTGCTGCAGTTGCAGATTACATTCAGCCCGTTAAAGAAAAAAAAATGTTTCTCCTGTTTTTCAGGTGAATCTGAAAGATTCAATTTTCAAAAGGTAATGGGATTTATTATCATTTTAATAACTCTTGGCCGTGGACTCATGTCCCTGTTTGACAGGAGAGCCGTACTGGCTCAATTGATGTCATGGATGCCAGAATAATTGCATTGTGAAACTCAGAGATGGCGCTTGTGAGAGCCGCTCTCTTGTGACCCAGCGCACAAGCCAGTGATAAACCAACGGAAATAAAAAAACAGTAAAGAACAAAGAACAAAACAGTAACAAAAATAAATCTATGTACAGCACCAGTCAAAAGTTTGGACACACTCCACTGAATTTATGCTGGTTACAATGAAAATACTTTAAAACGAAATAATACATCTTTACAAGTCTGAAATATTGTACAGAGAAGATTTTTTTTAACTGTTTGGCATTGGCATTAACTCTTTCCCCGCCAGCATTTATGATAATTTTCACCAAAAATTCATTTATTGTGTGGTATGAATATCTGAACATGCAATATATCAAAAGAAAGAGCAGATATTGTTTATAAACAAACAAACAAACAAACAAAAACGCAGTTTATTCTCGCTTCGTGCATTCATTTTTTTTTTTTTTTTTAATCGACACCCGAATGTGGATAAGTTTCATTAAAAAAAAGCTACATTTTGAACAAAAAACTGAGAAAATCAAATTTTTTCAAAGACTAAAACGTGCATAAGCAATGCTTTTATTGCTTGTTTCTGCTTCTTCACCTGTGTTTTGATCCAGAGATTCTCTACTCTTTCAGAAGTTGCGTAATAGCGCCCCGTATAACAGTGAAAACACGGAAAGCCAGAAAATTCTGTCAATGGCGGGGAACGAGTTCATTTTGTTTTGCAAACTTTATGAAAATGGTAAAACACTTGGCATCAACCTCATTGTGAATATTGTGGGAAACATCGTTTATAAATATTTCACCCTTTTACATTGTTTAAGTTATGTCAGTATAATTCTACAAATACATTTGAATATTTGGAAATATTTGTGTTTTTTTTTTTAAGTATCAGTGATTAAAGGCTTTTAGTGTTGGCTGATGGGAAGGCCCAAATAAAATGTGTGCGCACAAAAATCTGCTTTTACCACAGAATAGGAACTGCTATCAGTAGCGAAATTGTTTCATCTATCACACCTTGTACATTCATTTTTTTCAATATTTTGGCTAATTCAATAATGCTGCCAATCCAAAGCATTTTTCTACAATAAAAGTAGCACAGCACCAATGTTGCATTTACACAAACCACCAATCATAAGAAAACAATGATCGTCATATCAACAACAAAGTTTAATATGGCTATGATGCATTTATTTTTATTAAGGTGTTAAATATGCATTGGTGGAAGAATGCAGATGTTGACTATGAGACTAAAAAAAAAATAAATAAATAAATGTTTAATCAGTATTTTTGTCTTGTTTTCCAGGAAAAACCTTCTTAAAACAAGACAAACATTCGAGAAACGAAACTCCACAAGATATTAGGATTTGTTGTCTTGGAAAATATTTTGAATTAAGTTTATTTATTTAGTTTATATAGCTTAAAGCATAAATATAAGAAAATATAGTGAGGTTTATGCTACAAAGTTTTGCTCCTCATGCAAATTGATCTTTTAAAACCAGACAAAAATAGTTAGGCTAATTTGATAAAGCCGCCAATAACAGTGTAGTATGGGTTGATTTCAAATCACTGAAATATTACTTACGCTGCACCCAATTTCCGCTGACGGGACTCAGGAAGTTGGGATACAGACCATGAGGCTTCTCTATTTTGTTCAACAGCTTTCGGATGTTCATTACCTAATAAAAAAGACAAAACCACAGTTCATTTAATGCCCGCATCCCATCCTCTCAGTGTAAATTAGTGTTGTCAAACATACCAGTACTTCGGTACCAAGTCGATACTTATCGAGTGCCAAACTCTGCACGCTTGCAATTCGTTACGTTATAACCAACAAACCCACACAATATAAATAAGAGATTCATTGAGCAGCATAGACAGATTTTTTTTTTTTTCAGATTTTTTTTTTTTTATTCACTTATAATCATTAAAATGAACTAATTGCATTTAATATATTTCATTTTCAAATAGTTAAATAAAAAAAAAAATTTTACAAAAAAAATAGGGTAACACTTTAGTATGGAGAACACATTAACTATTAACTATGTCTTTTCCCTCAATAAACTCCTAATTACTGCTTATTAATGGTTAGTAAGGTAGTTGTTAAGTTTTGGTATGGAGTAGGATTTAGGGATGTAGAATATGGTCTCGCAAAATAAGGCATTAATATGTGCTTTATAAGTACTAATAAACAGTCAATAAGCAACAAGTTAAAAGTGAGATCTGTTCCCTATTCTGAAGTGTTGCCAAAAATGGTTACAATAGTTTTTGCTATGGTACCGAAACTGGCACAGAGAACCGTGAAATTTTACTGGTGTTGGTACCGACTACTGAAACATATGCATCGTGACAACATTAATGCAAATCATTAGAAGACAAATGCCTCTTGCCTTCTCAGTGAACACTGGGTTTCCAGACAGTTCGGACAGGTGAACGAACTCCAGGTGCAGCGTCCCGAACTCCGCCAGGATGCTGCTCCCGGCTGATGCCCAGCCCCAACTCCAGCTGGTGCCACTGCAACAGAGAGCAAACCAGGCACAGTGAGCACCGCCACCCACGCCACACCGCTGCCATGGAAACCAGGCAGGTAACAGTGCGGCCATGGCAACAAAGCACCAAACCATGGAAAGCGGATGCCAGCGCACTTGTTATTTGCTGGGAAAATAAGCGGAATGGAAACGGCAGGAACAGTTTAACAAAGACGTGCTAAAAGCCTTCGCTTCATCCCACACGAGAACGTCACATGCCTAATGTAAAATCCATAATGATGCAATTAATGATTCTTTTTTTAAGAGGACTGAATGTACAATTAAACAGGGGTAACACTTTACTCAAAGCCTCTATGTATAATGCATTATAAAAGTGTTTTTAATGCCTTGTAATGCATTGGTTTCATGAATAATTGTAACCATGGTTATAAAACATTATAACTAAGCAATAAGGTATGAGAGGCTTTGCTGTATCGTAAATAAGTCACGGCTACACGATGTGAAGCTTAGTCAGCCGTGACTTATTCATGATACAGCACTAGCCTCGAGTACCTTATTGCCTTTATAAAACGGTTACCACACAATACAAATATTAAAGCCAAAAATATGTATCAATGCAACTTTCATGAAGTAAACTTTCACTAAAAGCCTTTCTTCCGCCGGAAAAAATAGTCCCTGAACGTGAACAGCAACAGAAGTTACATAATTACGCCATTAGATGGCGGCAAAGACTGTCTTTATGAGTGTGTCAGTCAGTAGCGAAGACTTTTACATTGAAAAGACTGAATTGTTTTGAAAACGGAACAAGACGCAACTGACAAAAGCTTAGACTAGCGCTGTCAGTCATGGGAAAACCCCTTAACTGTTAAAACAATCGGTCTCTTTCTCACAATGCTCTTCTACATAATACAGTATGTTTCAATGAACAATATCAATTGAGAACAAACATATGTTTATGTTGCTAAGAGTGGTTGCTAAGGGTGTTGTGTAGTGATACACAGAATCGTTGGGTGAAGCGGTCACAGCCAATTTTATTGACCAATCAGAATCAAGGATAGGAACTAACCGTTTTATAACACTTAATTGAACACACCTTTAGAAAGTGCAATGCATTAAAACACACGACAAACAACTAATTTGAGAATCTGCACATATTATATTGCTTTTTATAACAATTATTTATAAAAAATATATAATTCATTATAGCGTACGTTATGAATACCTTTATAATGCATTATACATAAGGGCTTTAAGTAAAGTGTTACCAGGTTTAACATTCAAATTTATTTCATCTAGGAAAATCTTAGATGGTTTTTAAAAAATCCTAATTATTTTTTTTTCTACCGTATAGGATATGCAAGATGTTGATCAGTTTACAAAATAAGAGGGATCATAAAAAATGCATGTTATGTTTTATTTAGTACATTCCTGAAAAAGCTGTTTCACATTAGTGTTGTCAAAAGCATCGACCGTGATACCAAGTCGCTGACCCGGCATTAGGGGGCAGTGCCCCCCCAGTTAACACGTGCCCCCCTAATCGTACATAATTCAGCACACTTACGATTGAGAGCAAAAACCTTATTTCTGTGGATTTGGCCATTCACGTATTCCATAAGCAAATGTCTTCAGCAGCGTTTAGCTCACAGGAACACTATCTCTACAACAGTAACTTTAAATAACACATTATCTTCAGAAATATGAATTAGAAATTAGGCAGAGTGTGTTTAAGGCTGGGCACGGACTTGAGACTAGTATGAAATTTTCTCACTCAAACCACTGCCTACCTTCTGCTGCTTCTGATTGCTTTTAGAGGGAAACGCTGCACATAACTACTGGTCTAGGATCAGTTTTCACTGCAATATTAGCATATTGGCGAATCATATTTGGCAAACGATCCAGTGCGCATCTGTACTTGCGCTCTGAAGAACGACAAGGCTTTACAACGTGTTTTTGCCAATCACAAACATATGTTGATTTCTTGAACGCAATGACCAATCAGAGGTGTTTAAGTTAGCATTGCACAAAAACTCTGGCGTTTTGAGAGGTGAGTAGAGTTCTGCACGCTGACAAATATCCACTCATTATAACAAACAATTATGTAAATAAGAGATTCATTGTGCAGTCAGTTTAATTTATTGTAACAGAAATTCTTGAGATCGCGATGAACTAAGATGAGTAAGATTTTTGTGATTATAAAGGGAGCGCCCTTTGCGTGTTTTCTGCCAAATCCTGCATACGTAATCTGTTAAAATTAACAGTGGTTTGGGAACGTAGACGCTTTATTAAGAAATAATTTATCAGCAGTGTTTATGTTGGGATATTTATGTTGTGCAGTGGCAACTATTTCAAGGAAATCTATTTAAATGTGATCAGAAAATTCATATTTAACGCATTATTACACAAAATGGAACTTGAAACATAATTAGGCTATATCTATAAATGACTAGTATCACTCGGAGACCCGCCACCTTCAACTATTTTAATGGTGAGTACACTCAAAGTCTTTGTTACACATCAATATGCTACAAATGTAGTTTATTGCAATTTGGTATGTATCGTTTTTATTATTGTGTTGTTCGAGGAATTAAAAAATGTTTGTGCCTCGTGTTTGCAAAGTATATAGGCATAATGCAAAAGTTTTTGGTGTAGTTTGGTCTGGATTTGTGTTTTGGTGTTAATATAGAACTTTTATTTCATTAATAAAATATACGGGATGTTATTGTTTTGGTGAAAGATCATAAAAATGTGTGCCCCCCCCTATGAAAACGAAATGCCCCCCCATTCTATATGTTCTGATGACGGCCCTGCCAAGTCGGTACTTAAACGCTAAAAATGTGACGCTTTGAGTGCTGTTGAGTGGATTCGTAAACACCTCTGATTGGCCATTGTGTTCAGGCACTCATCAGATATGTCTGTGATTGGCTACAATGATCGTGTTGAAATTAGACATCAACAACGCTCTTCACCGAGCGGTTACACAGATATACCCGCTCCTGCTTTCAAACGCACCCGTGCGTTGATCATTGTAGCCAATCACAGACATATCTGATGAGTGCGTGAACACAATGGCCAATCAGAGGTGTTTATGAATCTGCTCAACAGCGCTCAAATCGTCGCTTTTTTTAAATTTCAGTACTGACTTGGTATCGAAGTCAGTACTTATGACAGCACTATTTCACAAAACAGATGTGATGTGATGTACGCATATCGTTTAATTTAAGTCTGAGGCATTTATTTTATTAAGGCATTAAATATGCATTGGTGGAAAAACAGAGATGTGGTAGTTTTGCTTCTCATGCAAACTGATCTCAAAATTACTATTAAAATGATTTTTGTAGTGTATTTGTCAGTGTGCAACAAAGTAAATATTTTAAGAGCAGTTTGAACAGCACATCCAGAGCATTTTATTCTTTGTTTTGATTAAATGCCATTAAAATTTCAACTGCTGTTCAAAAAGGAGACAGCTTCTGCTTCTGTTTATGCAGCAGGAATCACTCCTGCTAAAACTGAGCAGAGGAAACATGGAAAGAGAGAGAGAGACAGAGAGAGAGAACGAGATGCTGAATGAACTCTGAAATGAACCGCTCCAGATTTTGGGCTTCACTCCTCCCTGCAGGATTCATTCGGTGAAACTGTGGAACTAATTCACAAGATTATTTGTTTCTGGTTCTTATTGTGAGAGCGAGCCACGCACCGCTTCCCTTCTGAAGGGACGATCAATAGTGCTGACGTCTGGGGAGGAAGAGGAAAGTGAGAAAACTTTTGTGGGAAAAATCAACCGAAACCAGCACAAAACAACTAAGTGTTTGTTAAATAGAATTTAGAAAGTGTTCACCGGTAGGTGAAATGACTTAAAGCAGATTTAATATTAAGAAACAGATCATACCAGTGATGCTGAGTAAATGCTTAAATTAAAAAAAATCAATGCTTGATTTTAAAGTCATTTCTGAAGACAATTATTGCACATTTGCAATAAATATGAAATATGCATGTGATGCTGCACTGGAATTTGACCAAAATTACATAAAAATGTTCTACATGCTGCCTGTATAGTAAACTAATGTTGTATACTGTTGTCACAAGTACCAACCGTGATACAGGAGTGAAAGCAGGCGTCTATAAGCAAACCGGTCTGCTGATAGACGTCTGCTTTCAAACGCTCCCGTGTGTATCTGTGTAAGCGCTCGGTGAAGAGCATCATTGATGTCTATTTACATATTTCTGAAGCGTTGATCATTGAAGCCAATCATAGACATATCTGATGAGCGTGTGAACACAATGGCCAATCAGAAGTGTTTACGAATCTGCTCAACAGCGCTCAAAGAGTCACATTTTTTTAAATTTCAGTACTGACTTGGTATCGTGGTCAGTACCTTTGACAACACTAATGTTGCTACAAATTTGACTTCAACTCTTACTGACATTCACTTGCATACCGGTCAACAGTTTGGAACAATTAAGATATATATTTTTTTATGTTATTGAAAGAAGCCCTTTATGCTGCACTGTATTTATTTGATCAAAAATACATTAAAAACAGTAATATTGTGAAGTATTATTACCCTCTAAAAAATGCTGGGTTAAAAACAGCCCAAGTTGGGTTAAATATGGACAAACCCAGCGGGTTAAATGTTTGACCCAACCTGCTAGGTAGTTTTAATTAACTCAACTATTGATTAAAAATGACTATATGGCTGGCTTAAAATGAACCCAAAATAGGTTGGAAATTAAAAATACACACATAATTACTTGAGGCAACAGTACTAATCAAAAGGGTTAAAACAACCCAACCTCTGGGTTAAAACAACCCAACCCCTAGGTTAAAACAACCCAACCGCTGGGTTAAAACAACCCAACCCCTGGGTTAAGACAACCCAACCTCTGGGTTAAAAAAACCCAACCCCTGGGTTAAAACAACCCAAACGCTGGGTTAAAACAACCTAACCCCTGGTTTAAAAACAACCCAATCCCTGGGTTAAGACAACCCAACCTCTGGGTTAAAACAACCCAACCCCTGGGTTACAAAAACCCAAACGCTGGGTTAAGACAACCCAACCTCTGGGTTGAAACAACCTAACCCCTGGGTTAAAACAACCCAAACACTTGGTTAAAACAACCCAACCCCTGGGTTAAAACAACCCAAATGCTTGATTAAAACAACCCAAATGCTACGTTTGTCCATATTTAACCCAACTTAGGTTATTTTTAACCCACCATTTTTTATAGTGTACAATTAAACTTTTGAGTGATAGTGTATCTCAGTTGTCACAAAAATATGAAGCAGCACAACTGTTTTCAACATTGATAATCATCAGAAATGTTTCTTGAGCAGCAAATCAGCATATTAGAATGATTTCTGAAGGATCATGTGACACTGAAGACTGGAGTAATGATGCTGAAAATTCAGCTTTGATCACAGGAATAAATTACATTTCAAAATATATTCACATAGAAAACAGCTATTTTATACTGTAATAATATTTCACAATATTACTGTTTTTACAGTATTTTTGATCAAATAAATGGAGCTTTGGTGAGTATAATAGACTTCTTTCAAAAACATTACAAAATTTTGACCATTAGTGTGAATGTCATAATAAGAGCATGTGCGTAGTGACGCGTGTTCAATCTGTGCCATCAAGACTAACCTGAGTGCCACACTGGGGCCCGCTTTCTCCCAGCCCATCTGTGGGACCGGCTCCTGTTACTCATCTAACTAGAATTAGCGTGAGAATCAGTTAATTAAATTTGCCTGCAGCTGTCAGAGCGAGCTGGTCGGCTAATGGAAGCCAGGTGGGCGGCAGGAGTGCCAGAAAGCGTCTCTTTCTCTCAGAAAGCCAGAAAGAAATGGTAATATTTGAGGCATATGGCTTTGTGAATGGATGCGTCTAGCCAGGGTCGGGCTGACAGACGGGACGGCGCGCAGACAGGTAGAAGCTGCGTCGGATGCTCACCTGCCCAGGTTAATGACTCCTCTGGGAATGCCGGTGGGCGTGTTGAAGGCAGGTAACAACTTCTCGCCCAGCTCCAACACCTTCTGCTTAAATATCTGAAAGATAAAACAATAGCAAACTGTAACTGCTGTGGCACTGTAGCACACACATCTGTGCAATTGTCTCTTCAAAATCACACATTTAAAGGACCATATTCTAAAAGTTTGATGCATTTTCCCCATGCAATTTATAATGTTAGGTTTTTTTGCACCTAACATGGTAAAAACTGCTAGTGACGAATAAAAAGATTTCTATTTCAAATAAATGCTGTTCTTTTAAACTTTCTATTCATCAAAGAGTCCTGAAAAGAAAAAAAATGTATCACTGTTCAAAATATGAAGTGTTCTCAACATTGATAATAATCGTAAATGTTTCTTGAGCAGCAAATCAGCATATTAGAATGATTTCTGAAGGATCATGTGACACTGAAGACTGGAGTAATGATGCTGAAAATTCAGATTTGCATCACAGAAATAAATTACACTTTAAAATATGTTAAAATAGAAAACAGTTATTTTAAATTGTAATAATATTTCACAATATTACTGTTTTTATTGTATTTTTGGTCAAATAAATGCAGCTTTGGTGAGCAGAAGAGACTTTGTTGAAAACCTATAAAAATATCTTACCAACCCCAAACATTAAGTATGCAAAATAGTATGCAATACTACTTCAACATACTGCATATTTAATTTAATGACCATATAAGGAAAAAAATGATTTTAGCTGTCTAGTATCTGGGTGTTCAAACTTTTCCTTTTGTAGTAGGTACAGAAAACTCCTCGCCAACAGTTCATATTTCAAATGCAACTGCAGTATTTATCAAATACACCCAGAACGGACTTTCAAACTTCCTTGAACTCACACAAACCAGTTCTTCTGTGGCAAGGTCATCTTCAAAAGTGAATTAAACTCGACGGTGCAGCAGAATGGAACCACGTGCAGATCTCAAGATGTGTTTTTAACGCTCATATCGGCAGTTACACAAAGAAAGTGGTTGGAAATACTGTTGGTGACAGAAATATTTCTTGCTACGGCAAGCACCACTATTATTGTTACGATTTAGGTTTAGGGATTTGAACAAACCACTAAATCTCAGTATTAAACTTCAGTGTGCAACTCATCCCAAAACAGACTTATGATTTTCACCTGGTGGGCGATAAATCCCATAGACGTACACTGAAGGAGACCAGACCAGAATATCACACAGACTTGAAGGTGCAGGACTCCTTTTCAAAAGTAAAACCACATAGCAAACCACTAAGAATACCAATAGCACAGGAACGCCTTAGCAACTTAGTGGCAACTTGTCATGGTAAAACATAGTGCAAGAAACACTGATCTTCAGTCCATCTATCAAAGTTATAATATATCAAAGTTTAAATATGAATATGATATGAACAGGGCTGTGTATTTCAGCAGTGGCATGTAATGCAGTCACTCCTACTAGCCACTTTGGCGGGTTGAATCTTATATATAACATATACGTTTTCCAATTGTAGTCTTTTAAAAAGGCATCTAAATAATAAACTATGTGCAATGTAGTGTTGTCAAAAATACCAATTTTTCGATATATATTGATACTGAAATATCTGAAACGCTTCCAATACTCATTTTCCACAGAATAAATACACAATACCAGCTGCTCTTTCTCTCTCTCCCATCTCTCCGACAGCGAATCGACACACAAACCCTCCTCCCCTCACTCACTCGTTTAATTTGCTCCGGATGAATATTGTTGGTGTTACAGGGCTTGAATTTCGGCGTGGGACTGCGCATATTGCACATAATTTTACTCATTCCTGATTTCGTGCTCACACCCAAAGTGCGCACACATAAAGCCGCCTCTCAGTACTAAATTACTGTACTTTGTGTGCCTAAACAGTCAAATACACACAAAATAATCTTCATGTAAACACAGTCAGTTATGTTTTAAGTGAACGTAAACAGTTGAGAAAGAAAACGCATGTGTATCAGTATAATGGATCCGTGCGTCAGGTCTTAAAGTGACAGCAGCCTAATATACTGTACCTGCTGCCAAATTATGAGATAATACTATATAGCAGTTTTCCCCATGGTATCGATGTCAAAATTGTGGCCAGTGAAAATGCTGAGTGGCTAGTAACTTCAGAAAGCCACTAGACATAGTGGCTGGTGAGCAAAAAAGTTCATGTCAAGCCCTGGATATGAATATAAATATGAGTTTGATGGTAAGAGTGCACTGTAATTGTCTCCAGTAAGGTCAAACTCCAGCCCCCCCAAAAACCACTCAGCTCTAGAGAGACATGCTGTGCCCTCTGCTATAACTGGGGCAGCACATCTCCAGGTTAATGCATTTGTGCAGGTGTGAAATGAGGGCTGAGATGAGAAGGACAGGAGAAGAACAACCTGATTGGCCCCCTGTACTCTCACTGCAGCCCGTATCAGAGAGATCACTAATGACCCATAGCTGGAGCTCATCCTTCCCAGACACACACTCCTGCAGTATAACATCTGTGAGGCTTCACCTGCCAGGACAGACATGAATATAGCACACTAACATATTAAAGACTTCACTTTTTTAACTTCAGTTAGTGTGTAATGTTGCTGTTTGAGCATAAACAACATCTGCAAAGTTACGACGCTCAAAGTTCAATGCAAAGGGAGATATTTTCTTTTACAGAAATCGCTTTTTAAGGACTACAACAAATGGCTGGTAGGGACTAGAACGAGCTTCTTCCTGGGTTAGTGACATCACAAACCCCAAAATTTACATAAACCCCGCCCCCGAGAACACACAACAAAGGGGGTGAGGTCATGTTGGGCTGCTTTAGAGAAGAGGAAGAGTTGTTGTAGTAGAGTGTTGTTGCCATGCCGTCATTTTACGCTGGACTGCTTCACAAACAAGGGTCTGGATTCGCACAAAAGATTAAAATGACAACACATGCTAATCGATGAGTTGAATCAACTCCACAGCAACTACATAAATTTATCCATTAACCATTCAGAAACGTCCAGTTTCATTCTAAAAGTTGTAACTTCTTCCTGAGTCTCTCCATCAGTGTCGACTCCGGTTTGAACAATGTAAGGCTGAACACCGTTACTGACAATCCTCATTTTGGCTGTGTGAGATTCTCCAGCTTTGTTGTTGTTGAGCAACCGAAGTGCAAGCTGTTAAAGCTCCGCCCTCTTTTGGAAAGGGGGCCGGGAGCAGCAGCTTATTTGCATTTAAAGGGACACACACAAAAATGGCGTGTTTTTGCTCACACTCAAATAGGCTATAATAAATGATCTGTGGGGTATTTTGAGCTGAAACTTCACACACACACTCTGTAGGGACATCGGAGACTTATTTGACATATTTTAAAAAGCGGTCCCTTTTAAAGGAATAGTGCAACCAAAAATGAAACTCATTTATTCATGTTGTTCCAAACAGTATGAATTTCTTTCTTCCATGTAACACAAAAGGATACGTTTGGAAGGATGTTCATAAAATAAAGAATTGAGATGGATGCTTTAAGGCTCCAGTATATGATTTATGCAAAACACATGAAATAAACATGAAATTTGGAAGTAGAAAGATTGAAATGGTTAAATCTACTCCGATAAGCTTTCTTTATCTTATTTTATATTCACAACTTACATTTAATTTACAACTTTGAACAATCATTTTTTTTAAGTGTATATTCAAAGCCTTCTGACAGAACTTATTTCAAACAGTAATTCAAAGAAAATCTTTATTTTTATATCTTAAATTTCAATCTGTTTCTCACACATATGAGCTCAGAAGACTTGGAATATAATGCATTCATTATATGGACTACTTTCATGCTACATTTTGATCGTTTTTGGAGCTTGACAGTTGACAAGACCTGCCACTGTATGGAAGAGCTGCACAAACAGTGAGAGAAATCTCATTCCGGGTGAACTATTACTTTAATTGCCTTGGTATCTGACATAAGAGGATCCTGATTGTCGTGGGAAATTTGCAGTACTGATCCAGTACGGCAGCAGTTGGCACGAACATTTCACTTTTTCACAATTCTCTCTAGCACACACATTGCAAAGATCTCCAATTGTCAAAGAAAAACAGACATGGGCAAAGGTAATATTTAATTTTCATCTGAGGAAACATGCGCCTCAGGAGCAAGGTCATCGATACGCATGTGCCTTTGACCTCTGTGAGAAACGCAGCTCATCATCAGCATGTGCAGTATCATCTCCTCAGTTCACAGCGCACTGGCGGAGAAGACATTTTCAACTTAATTACAGGATACTTATGCAAAGCTCAGCAGCTAGAAATGACTTTTTAAAGGCCATTTACTGTCGAACTATCAAACTGGAGGCTGCAACAAACAGTGGTGGAAAATAAAGCTATAAATGGCCAGATCCCACGGGGAATGACAGATGCAACCTGCAAACTTATCAGTTGAATAAATGCACGCTGCACTGAATGCAGAGGATCCTGGGATGTCATTTAGGCGCTACTGTGCATTTAATGCTGATAGAACAGAAGCAGCTTCAGAAGACACCCAATCACTTGAGACGCATGTTAATGATGTGGATATAAGAAAATGGAAAACACATCAAATAGAGTTGTTTATGGAGTGCTGACTTCGGTAATCAAAAACGATTGCTTTCTGACTTTATCGAGAGTTCATTTAAAAGCAATTCAGGTTGTCTATCCAGAAGACAACTGAGGTCTTGAGACATAGACAATGCATTAAAAGATGTTTATATCTTTCTTTCTTCAGTCAAAAAGAAATTAAGGTTTTTGAGGAACATTCCAGGATTTTTCTCCATATAGTGGACTTCAACAGTTACCAACGGTCCAAATGTCCGTTTCAGTGCAGCTTCAAAGAGCTCTACATGATCCCAGACGAGGAATAAGAGTCTTATCTAGCGAAACGATTGGTCATTTTCTAAAAAAAATAAAAAAAAAATATACTTTTTAACCACAAATGCTCGTCTTGCACTGCTCTGCGATGCGCCACGCATTACGTAATCACGTTGTAAAAAGATCACGCGTGACGTATGCAGAAGTACCAAACAAGTGTTTACAAAGCAAACGTGCAAAGACTAAGTCAAACGGCCTTTACAAAAAACGTAAAACAACGACTTCTGACAATGTTGAAGTTGAAGAAGAAAATGGGATGGAGTTTTTCGCTCTACCTCGGTACTTCTGCCTACTTCACGCGTGACTTTTCCAATGTGATTACGTAATGCGTGGTGCATCGCAGAGCAGTGTAAGACGAGCATTTGTGGTAAAAAGTATATAATTGTTTATTTTTTTTTTTAGAAAATGACCAATGGTTTCTCTAGATAAGACCCTTATTCCTCGTCTGGGATCATGTACAGCCCTTTAAAGCTGCACTGAAACTGACATTTGGACCTTCAACCCGTTGGTAACTGTTGAAGTCCACTATATGGAGCAAAATCCTGGAATGTTTTCCTCAAAAACTTTAATTTCTTTTTCGACTGAAGAAAGAAAGACATAAACATCTTGGATGACATGGGAGTGAGTAAATTATCATGAAATTTTAATTCTGAAGTGAACTAATCCTTTAATGTTTCTTACAAACTTCAACTTGTGTGATAAAATAATGTTTAATAATTAAATAATAATAATAGTAATTATAATAACCATCATCTTTATTAAAAACTGTTAAAATCAGGCATTTCATAGAATAATAATATACTACTAACTGAAAATTTATAGAATAATAATATATTAATAACTTAAATTGTATTGAATAAGAATATTCAAAAAATAATAATAATAATAATACATTAAATATTGATAAAAATAATGTATATAAACATTTTAATTTATTATTATTATTATTGTTACTACCACTACTACTTTAAAAAATTCTTTTCATGATTTATCACATTTTTTATTTTGTCAAATCAACTTAAATTAATATTGTTCAGATAACATAATATTTTGAGTTTCTGTTGATTAAACCAATCACCTTCATTGTATTAACTCAAATTTTTCATTTCAGTGAACTCAAAATTTTAAGGCAACCAGCTAACTTACTTTTTTAAGATAAACCAACCATTCTTTTTTTTTTTTTTTTACAGTGTACTATTAATGTAACTTTAAAAGGTTCTTCTATGGCATGAGACTATCAAACCCTTCATTTTGGTTTCATTATCTGTTATTGACATTGAGAATGCTGATGTTGTGCTGCTATGAAATACACACAGAACTTTTATGGAAAAACCTTTCATGAAACTGTCATATAAGGCCTGAATGAAGTCTGAAGTCTTTCTAGCCAAGATGCATCCAGAGCATTTCACTTCCACCTTCTCTCACATCGCCGTCTGACGGATGCTTTCAAGACGGCAGCTCTTTTAACAAGGCTGCAAAAAGGCTGGAGTCAGGCAGGCTGTCAGCTTTTATTTCTGAGATTTACCAAACCACATGAACGGTCTGCTGTGCTTCTCACCTGCTGATGATGCTCGGACGAGCTCTGAACATCATGAGAGAGTCATTCAGCATCTCTGATGCCAAAGCTTAGAAATTTTCATTGTCAACTGTCATTAAAATTAAATTCAAGGACTGTATTTATCATAAACATATACTGTACATATATCAGCACATCAGCTTATACAAAAACTGCAGTTATGAAAGCATAGTTATGAAAGCATGATCAAACTGCTGTTTTCAATAATATTAAATGATTTCTGAAGGATCACGTGACACTGAAGACTGGAGTAATGATGCTGAAAATTCAGCTCTGATCACAGGAATAAATTACATATTAAAACATATTCACATAGAAAAGAGCTATTTTAAACTGTAATAATATTTCACAATATTACTGTTTTTACTGTATTTTTGACCAAATAAATGCAGCCTTGGTGAGCATATATGTATATACATATATATATACATATATAATCTTGTTGTGTGTGTATCTATCTATCTATACATATATATATATATATATATATATATATATATATATATATATATAAGCTGACAAGTTTTGTAAGATGACATGCTAAAATCCATCTAAAACTATTGAAAACAGCATTTTGCTTGTACTTTCATAATTATTATGCAGATTTTCTGTTTTTAAGCATAATCCTCCCATTTTTTATGCTTCAAACTAGGAAAAAACTATTTCCCAACAACGGGGTTGAAAAAAAATAATATTCAAAATACATTCTCTGCAAATAACTCCTAATATCTTAAGCATTGTTTCTTCTCCAGTAAATTGATCTTGTTTTTAAAGATGTTTAGATATGTTCATGGAAAACCTGACAAAAACACTATTTAAGAATTTTTAATTATTTTTTTTTTTTTGCATGAATAGTCTCTGCCTGCCGACTGAAGCTCTTGTGCGTCTCCTCTGGCGGCTCTAATTGGAGCTCTGTTTCAGTGGAGATGGTCTCAGACGCCGCTTTTGGAAAAAGGGCACCAAAAATCCACCCAAGCTGAATTCCAAAGAGGTGATGGTTTTGCTTTTCCATGGAGAGAGGCACTAGACTAAAGAGCGAAGGAAATGCCAGCGTTCAGCTTTGTTGTGACCGCTGACAGTTGCGGTGGCAGCGGCGCTGATGTGTAATTATGGTTGCTGTATTACAGGCGGCACGACACAACAGCGCTGGTAAAGCCCCAGGGAGCCGTTCTGATGACTACAGCACAAAAGCCTCAGACGTGCATTACCCATCAGCCTCTTTAGCTTGCTAGGGCAAAATGTCTGTGGTTTACTAAACAAAGACATGTGGGGGAAAAAAGAGAAATCGAGAAAAGTGACTGGAAAAAATAAGAGAGGAAACAAAAGTGAAATATTATCGGCGAAGTTTAAGCGAAGGTGGCATATCGTTACAGCTGCGGACTCTGCTATTCTTTTACATTTAGAGCAATTTTTAAAAATATATGCCTTTACGCATGTCAAAATATAGCAATAATCAATGTATGCGACAAAGATTTTGAAAAAACAAAAATTGTGAATCAAGAACAACTATATACCTTTAAATCAGTTACCAGGGAGAACAATCAATAATACAGTTTAGCATCATTATACACATACTTGACCAATTGATCAATCAAAAACTGCTGCAAAAATCATTTCCTTAATGAATATTGTTTTATTTTCCAGAAAAATATCAAGATAAATTCACCTGATAAGCAAAACTGTGTAAGATATTAAAGGGGTGGTTCATTGCGATTTCACTTTTTTAACTTTAGTTAGTGTAATGTTGCTGCTTGAGCATAAACAGTATCTGCAAAATTACAGCGCTGAATGTTCAATGCAAACAGAGATATTGTTATGGCAGTTTAATGCATACAATTACGACCGGTTTGGACTACAACGAGCTTCTTCCCAGGTTGGTGACATCATAAACCCTGCAATTAACATAAATCCTGCCCTCGGGAACACGCAACAAAGTGGGTGAGGCCATGTCGCGCGGCATTATGGAAGCGGTAGAGTTGTCTACATTGGATGTGAGCGGCGCGACGCGGCTCGTCAATAGATAATAGGACCCATTATAATCAGTGATATTGTCTGCACTGGATGCGGTGTGGAAGACAGCTCCCACGAAGTTCAATGCTGGATTTGCACCAAGGCTATAACTGAAAGATAAAGCAGTTCCCACTTTAAAAGCAGAAGATGCTGTTTATGGGCCCCAAACTGTAAGTATGTTTTATTGTTTGTACATGTCTTTTAAATGTATAGTTCTGTTGCTATTTTGTTGGTTGCATCAAGGACGTAAACAAAGACCAACGCAGTTTGGCTTCGCTAGCCAGTTAGCTAAATTCTATTGCATACTTCTCCAACAAACGCCAACAAACACTTCTATGTTCATAGACAAACAGTTGTTCATGCAGTAGATTAAACGATACCTTTACAAAAGTGGCGTTTCCGGACGCTTCAGCGAATCACAATATACTGGGCCGCACATTACGTATTTCGGAGGGAGTGGTATCATAGAATCAGGAAGTCAAACCTGCCGTTCAAATGACAATGGAAACAGCAGTGTAGAATAAAGGTAAAACATATGAAAAATACAGTGGTTTTTTTTTTTTTTTTTTTTTTAAACGAAGCATTAAGACTAGGGATTGACTGATGTATCGGCTGATTTTTGCTCAATTTACAATCGTAGGCATATCGGTTTTAGCAGGAAAAAGGCCGATATAACAAACCGATGGTTTATTAATTAACTGCGTGAAGGCACCGAGCTGTATTATGACTGTTGCATAATCCTAGCACTGCTGTCTGCGCTTTAATGCTGATCAAATAACAAAAGATCGCACACTATTCTTAACTAAACAACTTTTGTAAGTTTCATAAGTGTAGCGGACCCCATCCGAATAATGACTAAAACTTTACTGATGTTTTATAAAGTTTATAAGAGCTAAACAAGATCTAAACAAGACGTGCACATTAAAATCTCTCTCTCTCTCTCCATTGCATTATCATCAACATACAGCAAATTACACAAAACACTTATTAACTAACAGTAACAGTAAATACATACATACAGATCGTATGCCTTTTCGGGGGGTGCTTAATAAACTGACAAACTTTAAATCTGAAAAATATCTCTGAAGAACTGCGTGCACTCCTTGTCAGTCCGTAGACTAGAACACCCGTCAAAATAAGAGTCCCGCCTTAGTAAAGAAGATAGTGCAGATCCCATACATATTTAAACTTACAAAAAATATTAAAATGTATACAAAAACAAATTAGAAAATTAATCATAGTAAAGTCTGTTACAATAAAGGATTAATATGTATTTAATTTATACAGTGAAGAATATGCAGTGCTATTTTACATTTGTTTACTTTATTTCTGTAGGCTACCTGAAAACTATTAAACCTACCTAAAAAGCACATATATATCTTTGTTCAGTTGTATTTATGTAGGCCTGCTGAATGTTAAATGGATCCAATCGATGTTCATTAGAAATTATTTGCTGATGCAGCAATAAACCCGCTAGAATAATTTAATGCAGGTGTTTTTGAACTTTGCTGATTTAAAACATGATCAAAATACTATCTATTTTTTAATGACAAAATTTCAAAACACAGGAAGAGACAAATATCGGTATCGGCCAATAATTGTTTGTTAAAATCGGTATCAGTCCCAAAAAATCCTATCGTTGCATCCCTAATTAAGACATGTTAAACTGCGCCCCATAAACACCATCAAGCCTAGAAAAAAAAAGTGAACCACCCCTTTAAGACATTTTGAATAAAAGTGTGTTTTTTGTGGCTTTGGCAGATTTTTTATTTTCAATTTTTGACCGTACGACTTTTTGAAATGACTGACGGCGCAAATTTCCAATCAAATTGCTGCACTGAGAAGCCTTGTTGCCATCCGCCAATGAAGCTTACTGAACTGTCAAGACACAGGACTCACCCCCCATCTGAGGGTTGTCCCCCCCCTAAAAATATTTTTAAAAACCACACTGTGCATTGTAAATAATATAATGATATACACTTAAAATAATTGTTTAAGTAGTAAAACAATACAAACGCAAACACGGTAAATATTTTGAGTCCCCCCTCCCTTACCTCATAGTGCTTTGGTCCACTGCCTGCTTTCCTCCTTTACCTCACCTACACACACACACATGCAGGGTTGCCAAGTCTGCATTTTTTCTGCAGGATTGGGCTACTTTTTAACACTGTTGCTGCTGGTTGTTTTTCATGTCTGAGGGTTGAAGCGACTCCAAATAACATGATAATTATCCCCTGGAATGCAAATTTTACCAGGGGAACCCCGCCAAAAACACGGATTTTACCCCCCAGAATGTGATTTTTACTGGGGGACCCCCTAAAACGTGATAGTTTTGGTGTAGTTTTGAGTAGCAATTGGGCAGGTTTTGTTGTGAAAACCTGGCAACCCTGCACACAAGTCCTTTGGGGGAGAACCAGTGTTGCCAGAGTCACGGTTTTTCCGCACAATTGGGCTATTTTGAAAATGTAGTCATGGGAAAAATTTTGGGAAGCTTTTATAATGTACCGTGGCCGCCAAAAAGTTTATCTGTAGACAAAGAAAATGAAAAAGGATGATTTTACTAATGTGTATTATCCTTGTAATGAATAACTGGCAACCTAAGGACAGAGGTGAGATGGTATGTTTTATTTTTTGCAGTGATTGCAATATTTGTCAAAATAATTGCACAGCCCTAGATCCGGGTAAACATTTAACAAGCTTCATCTGATTTCCACAGGACTCGATCATCTATTCATCGGTTTATTATTGCAGATGGTTGCGCTGTAAAGGATCCTCATAGTAATAAAGGGTGAACACTGTGTCTCATGAACTGAGCAGATATAGCGCAGGTGACACAGCTTTGATGTAGCAGCACGCTTGTTTCACGTCTCAGCAGAACAAAGCCACCTCACCACATGGATCTATCTGCCGCCTGTTTACCAGCTTGTAAATCTCGAGTCTTTGTTCTCGGTGACGTTCGGGTTGAACAAGTGGTGCATTATTCATTACGTTATGCTACATGTGGAACTTTATTTCAGAGCTCAAGAAAAGAATCACATAAATTAGCCAAAAAAAAAAACTTTTCCCCCAACCAGCCTCATACGTGGCATCAGAAAGTCAGATATAGACGGATTCTCCGTTTATTAACTCGGCATAATGTGCAAGTCGCTGCTATTTATGCCTGTTTTCCTGTGATCGCATTACAGAGGATCTCTTGCCGTATTATGCACAGAAAAAGCATCAGCGGGACCATAACATTTCCTTCCCACCTAATTAGCGCTGTGGAGGATGCGTATGCGTCTATGAGGACGTGCCAGGCTAAATGATGCTCCTCCAGGGTGCATTAGATGAGAGATTTTAATGACTGACACACAGAGTAACCATAAATCATAGCAGAAGATAGTTTGAATCAAACCTGCTGAGAACATGTCCAGAT